>NC_056750.1:858357047-858362047 GCF_019279795.1 Protopterus annectens
CCTTAGCCAGATCGAGGTAGGCTGTATGGACTGCCTTTCCTCATCAATGGCTTTGGTGACTGTTTGAAAAGTCAACCAAGTTTAGAAGGCATGATCTGCCTTTGACAAAGCCAAACTGGGTTGGATCCAAAGTCTGCAAATTCCCTATGTCTTTATTTATGAGGTCCATTATGATCCTCTCCATGGCTTTGCAGATAAGGCTTGTCAAGCTAATGGGCCGGTAATTTCCAGGGTCGGTGGAGGCACCGCCTTTGTGAAGTGCTACCACAGTTGCAGTGCGCCACTCCCTGGGTACGTATCCAGAGGTAAGACTTTGATTAAACAGCTGTCCTAGCTGTGGGTTTAATTCCTCATTGAGTTCGTGGAGCACACAGCCGGGGACACCATCAGGTTCCATGGATGCTGTGTTTTTTGCTTTGGAGAGAGCAGTTCTCACTTGGGCGCTGGAGATGTTTGGGGGGCTGCAATCGTTTGGTATAGATATCTCTCCTTTTGGGGGGGGAACCTGTCAGCCAGTATGTTGGCAATGTCTGTAGGATCAGTAATCTTCACATCATTTAGAACTAGCTCTGAGCATATCTGGGAGTTTCCTCCCAGGTTTCTAACATAGCTAAAGAAGGCCTTATGATTGTCTTTTGAGTCTTTAGCTATTTTTCTCTCGAAATTTGCTTTGGATGATTTTATGAGAGCTCTTCGTTTTTTACTTAGTGATCATGAGTGTCTTACCTTTTAAGGATTTTGCTCTATCTTGTAGTAGCTTTCTCCTTTTGTTGTAGAGTTTGTTTATGGCTGGGGTCCACCAGACTGGACGCTTGCCTTTGGTACACAGAATCTTTGTTTTGCTTGGGATTGCCTTATCCATGCAGTCCTGCAGGTGCTGGTAGAAGGCATTTGTAAGTGATTCAGCGGCTTGAGTACTGTTTTCCGCCGGCTCGGGGGCCTTAAAGGAGACCACACTAGTCTTTAGAAGTGTGAAGTCGGCTTTTGAGAAGTTTTTTACTGTGGTCTTTTTTATTTCAGGTGGGGGTGGGATGAGGACCTCCAGCGAGATTAGTTTGTGATCTGATCTCACCAGTGAGGGGTACACCTCCGGTGTTGAACATTGTGCTCCCATGTTCGTGATGAAGAGGTCAAGTATGTTATCTCCTCTTGTGGGGATGGTGACTAGTTGTTCCATGGCATTTGAGTTTATGAATTCCAGGAACTTTTGGGCTAGGGTGTTTGGGCTTGAGTAGTGTTCCCAGTCGATATTAGGGTAATTGAAATCACCTAGTATGATGGTGTTTGGTGATGCATTTATCCCCTCTAGTGTTTTCAGGAAGGCCATGTGAGGTTCCTGAGTTTGTGAGGGTGGCCTGTAACATGCTACAATTTGCAGAGCAGTCTTGCCTATGGTTAATTGCACCTGGATGGTCTCCGATGCATCGTGCGTTGCCATCAGTCTTGAGGTGTGGGTGTCCTTGATGAATATGGATACCCCCCCTCCTTTCTTGGTACTGTCCGGATTTTGTGGATGGAACGCATGATATGAGGTAAAACCTGATAGCGCTGGGGTGCTCTCAGGAGCCTTGAACCAGGTTTCTGTCACAGCACAGACATCGATGTTCTCCATACTGAGAAGGGCCTCGAGTGCATTTTGAGATTTAGACTTCTGGCATTGAGCAGCATTACCCTTAGTTTTTTTCCTTTTTTGTGTTCTAGGGTGGTAGGTTTAGAATTTGAGCCTTGCCTAAAAAGGCACTATGGGGTGGCAAGAGCCTTTGCCAATATCCCGAATCCCAGGGTGACAGGTGCAAGCCGTCCCTTGCGAGAAGCAGCGTGGCTTGTCCAGCATGTCATCCCAGGCAGACAGACACTGGATCCCCTTTGAATGACACCAGTGTTTAAGCCAATTGTTAAAGCTGATCATCTTATCTCTGTATTGTGGCATCATTCTTGGTGAAGGTAGGATACTGCTCAAGGTCAGGGTCATACCTGCCTGGGCTACATAATCAGAGAGCTCCTCAATGTCTCTTTTCATGTAGTCCAAGGAGGTACGTCTCATGTCATGTTTACCAGCGTGGACAATGACTATATATAAATAGAGAGAGAGAGAGAGAGATATATCTATATATATAGATATCTATATATCTATATATATATATATATATATATATATAGATATATATATATATATATATCTATATATATATATATATATATATATATATATATAGATAAAGAAATATATACAGATATAGATATATAGAAATATATATAGATATATATATATAGATATATATATCTATATATATATGTATATCTATATAGATATATATATATATAGATATATATATATATAGATATATATATATACATATATATATAGATATATATATATAGATATATATATATATATATATATATATATATATATATATATATATATATATAGATATATATAGATATATATATATATATATATATATAGATATATATATATATATGATATATATATATAGATATATATGATATATATATATATATATATATATATATATATATATATATAGATATATATATATATATAGATATATATATATATAGATATATATATATATATATATATATATATATATATATATATATATATATATATATATATATATCTATATCTATATATATATATATATATATATATATATATATATATATCTATATATCTATATCTATATATATATATATATATATAGATATATATATATATATATATATATATATATATCCACAGAACAAAGCAAACGGAGACCCTCCACGATGTAAAATGAACTGATTTTATAAGATAAGCTCTTTCATGTACAACAGGTACGCTTCCTCGGGTTTATAAAAAAGACACAATATGAATGCTTTATATACCTTAACTCAACAAATTCCAACAATTTCATAAAGTATTTATTCAATCAATCAATTAATTAACCAATTCATACAACAAACCTCAACAGGGTGTGGTAGAACTCTGTTACTGAAGTAAATGTATGTATGTATGTATGTATACACCTCTTTTTTATAGCAGTATATTTACACAAAGTCATAATACATATAAATAAAAATGTATACAAATACATATAAACATAATACTTAAATAAAAATATATATCTAATAAAAGATATATATATAAAAGATATATATATATATGAGAGCATAAAAATATGTAAAGCATCAAAAAACCCAGAGCTGCAAGAACGTATCAACTCTAAAATATGTAATGGAATAAAAATAAAAATATATAGATAGCAAATATAACCATGAAGCACAGATATATTTATATAAAAAAGTATATACCCATCAATTTGAATATCATAATCAATTAATTCCAAAACTGTATGTATATGGATAAAATAGCTAACTATGATAACCAACTAAAATCAAATTTAATACATCTATCTACGTGCCGCTAAAATAGGTTTTATGTTGACCGACTGGTTTGAGTCCCGGTTGAATATGGGACTTCAACCTTAAGATCCAATTTAACTCTGCTGTTTCCAGGTAATTCTGTCCATCACCCCCTCTCTTATTTATATTTATAACTTGTAAAACCCTAAATTTAAAACTATGTTTAGGGTGTGTATCTATATGCTTGGCTAAAGCGTTTGTTAGATTCATCTTCCTTATATTATATATATGGTTATATATACGGTCTCTCAACCTCCTAGTGGTTAGACCTACATAATATGCATCACATTCTATACACGTAGCTAGGTATATCAAATTCTTGTTCTCAGAAGTGGCATAAAAATCACTCGTAAATGTATGATGAAATTCCGGTATAATAAATTGATAGCCACTAATAATATATTTACAGATATTACACCTTTCACAAGGAGGGAGATATATATATATATATATATATATATATATATATATATAGATATATAGATATATATATATATATATATATTTTTTTTTTTTTTTTTATTTTACATTTGTTGACCGGGCTAGTCTAGCTGGATACATGTCCATTTTCAGTAGAGGCCCGAGGAGTTAAGCTCCAGAGTTAAGAAGTACATTTACTATATTACAAGAAAGTAAGGGAAAACAATATGCAAAGAGTAAATACAAAAGTGAGCCAAAAAAAAAAAAAAAGAGAAAAAAAAAAAAATTTACAAGCAAGGTCATCCAGTTAACAATATAAAAGATTAATATAAAAATATTTATATATTTATATATATATATATATATATATATATATATATATATATATATATATATATATAGATATAGATATATCGATACATAGGTTCATAGGTTCGTGCTAGGCTATCTGCCCTACGGCATTTATAAGCCTAGCCAGAGTGTGTGTGGTTTTCACCACCCCTTAGGATGAGAATACTACGCCCTTTTAGGGTTTAGTTTACTGTGCCTCTGTCTAGTAGTGACACAGAGATGACTCCCGGGGTAAACCTACAATCTCCCATCCACTCGTCGAGATTTCTCTTGAATAGAGTCAGTGAGGGGCTCTGCCTAACATGGACTGGGATTCTGTTCCAGAGTGTTGGGAGCCTCTGGGTTATGAATTTGCCCCTCCAGCACGTCCTATTTATTTCTGTGTTGAGGTTTAAGTCTCTTGTTCTTGTGGCTCTGATGGATTTGGATTTTCTGAGGTGGAGCATGTCCATTAATTCCAGATTGGACATGGCCTTATGCCAGGCACAGATCACCTCTGAGTAGGCGGTATGCGACTGAATAGAGCTGGAGTTTTTTCAGTTGGGCAGCATATGACATATGTTTAAGACCCTTTATCCTCTTGGTGAGGAACTTTTGGGGTCTATCCAACTTCTGCAGGTGTTGGGTGAGATACATCCCAAATGGGGCATTGTACTCAATCATTGGCCTGATAAGAGAAGAGTATAGGGGCACAATGACGTCTCTTGATCTAGATGTGAAACCCTTCATGATAAGGTGAGCAATATAGAAGGTCTTCATAACTACTTTGGCAATGTGGGTGTCAAATGAGAGGTTGC
>NC_056750.1:858374547-858377047 GCF_019279795.1 Protopterus annectens
AATATTTTTGGGTAGTGTTTAGAGCTATTTTCTGTGACTAATACTAGGCTTATCATTGCTTCCTGGACCCCAGTCAGGCTCATCTGCAGCTTAATTTGGTGACATATATCACTATCGTTTTTGCTATGGTTACTGTAACCTTAACTGCAGGTTAGGAAGTGGCCTTACGCGTGGAGACTGGACTCAGGTCTTACTCTTTACAGGGCCCTCCTTCACTTAGCACTCCTCTCTGTTGTACATTATGGAGTGATGTGCCTACCTCATTGTTTCCCCTTGACTTTAGATAAATATTTTGTGCTTTAATTAATGGTATATCTTGCGTTTTTAACCAACTGCTACAATTTTCCTATTGTGGATATGCACATGATTTACTTTTAGAACCTTAAACTGTGTAACTATGCAAATTGTTTTTGCCTAAATTCTTAAATTATTTTTTAACTAACCTACTCTATTTTTATCGTGTTATACTTAATCTGTGTATTTGGTTACTGCACTTTATTGACACCACTGCATTTTTTATTATCCAATTTTTAATGCATTTGTATTCTCTCCCACTTTTCTCCTGTAACAGCTAATTCTCCGCCTTTACCCAGTGTGCTTGCCTGCTTGGAATCTTCTTCACTCTACAAGGGTTGTTTCTGCCTACTACCCTTTGAAATCTCTGGACCTTGCACCTCCCTCCAACCTCTACCTCAAGATTTTAAAAGAGTATGTCTACTTAATTGTTTGTGGCCTATGACCATTTTTTATCCGTGAAGTTTCTGTTTGCTTCTAGCTGTTGGTCAGCAGCAGCCCCACCCCACCCTTACTCTATTTCTCTCTTCCTTTCCCTACCTTCCTGATTTACTTGGCCTGTACTCCCTCCCAGTAGTGTAATGCTTTCTGCCCCAGACCCTTTGTGACTCTTCTCTGTACCTCTGCCCTTGTCCACTAGGGTGTCACTATCTACATCTTGACTTACAATACTGGTCTATTCCCAACCTTCTTCTTCCTATTTTCACCTTTCTCACTGCTATCCCTTTTCTCCTTTGTAGTGCTGTGTGACCCTCCTCCCTACGCTATCTATCTTAATCCTCCTATCTGCTAGCTTTTTCTGTTACTTTTTTCTTACGCCTGGACTCTAGGTATCTCCGCCTGTTCGCCTCATGGCTCACTCCGCTCCCCTCCCTACCCCCAATTCCCACCCCCCCCCAGGGGTCCTAAACTTATAGTTCACTAGTCACACCTCTTCCCCTTACAACCTATCCTAATCTTTCCCACTAAAAACTAAACCCCTCCCCTCTACACACTATTCCTTCCTCCTCCCTCTACTACTAAATTAACTCCTCTCCTATTACTAAACTCTCTCCTATTCCTCAATTAACACTCTTCCCTTAAACTTCCACTCTCTTCACCTTTACCTCTCCTTCATATTCTCTTTTCACACCCCTTCAGACCCTCCTACATTCTCATTCTTTCTTTCTTCCTGCCTTATACCTATAACTCCACCTCTCCTTCCCATTCTTCTATTACCATATAACCTACCTTACCTCACATATGACTCCACACTTACCCACCATGTTGATACTCTTAGCATTATTCTCTACTGCCCTTTATTCTTCTTACCTTCTTCGAACACCCTCTTAAAAACCAACCAGACTACACATATAAACATACATCTATCTTCCACACTTCTCTTACCTCTTTCTTAAATTCTACCTCTTCCCCCAGCTATCACCTTCCTAAATTCCATAGGCACTCTCATCTTACCTATGCCTTATGCTCAGATAAAAAAATGAAACAACTATCCCTTCTTCAAAGCATCTTCACACCCAGACCTAATACTCCTACCTTAGAAGACGGTGACATTCACCCCAACCCTGGCCCTATTTCTTCCTCCCCTAAAGTAGCTAGGCCTAAATACAATAATACCCTACTCATAGGACATCTAAATATACGAAGTGTAAATAACAAAGTACCCTACTTACATGCCCTCTTAGACACTCACCACTTTGACATTTTGTGCCTCTCAGACACTTGGCTAAAACCAGCCAATTAAAGACACTGAGATTATACCCAAGGATATAATCTACATAGACTTGATCGTTCTAAGCGTAAAGGAGGTGGAGTGGCAATTCTATTTAAGAACCATCTTAGCATCTCCACCCTCCCAGCCTGTCAAACTCAGGATGCTAGAGCAGAAGCCATAATTGCTAAACTTCAATTAAATGCACAAAAAGCCCTTTATATAATCTGCATGTATATTCCACCAGGCAACAATATACCCATCTTAGAAAACTTCCTCTGCTGGGTTTCCTCCAACTACCCCCAAGAAACTATTATTCTGGGTGACTTTAATATAGACTGGAACACCATTAATAATGAAAATCCCTCCTATCATATAAACCTACATGGTTTTACTCAATCCATTACCACTATAACCAGGCTTAATAAACCAAGTATGAAACAGAGTATCTTAGACTGGATACTCATAAACAAACCCAATGTTTCATATAAGGTA
>NC_056750.1:858384547-858387047 GCF_019279795.1 Protopterus annectens
AAAAAGGCACTATGGGGTGGCAAGAGCCTTAGCCAATATCCGAATCCCAGGGTGACAGGTGCAAGCCGCCCCTCGAAGCAGCGTGGCTTGTCAAGCATGTCATCCCAGGCAGACAGACACTGGATCCCCTTTGAATGACACCAGACATTAAGCCAATTGTTAAAGCTGATCATCTTGTCTCTATATTGTGGCATCATTCTTGGTGAAGGAAGGATACTGCTCAGGGTTAGGGTCATACCTGCCTGGGCTACATAATCAGAGAGCTCCTCTATGTCTCTTTTCATGTAGTCCAGGGAGGTACGCCTCAGGTCGCTCACACCAGCATGGACAATGACTGTGTCATATTTGTACTTGCCATGGAGTGACCCGAGTGCTTGTGTTATGTGGCGGATTCTAGCGCCCGATAGGCAGCTTACTGTGACCCTCTCCTTGTTCAGCCTGGTGAGTGGGACGCCAGTGTGTCTGACTATGGAGTCACCTATGACAAGTATGTTTGGTGTTGTATTTGGCCTTAAGGGCTGTGACTGCTTTGCACACTGCTTTGTGGTTTATGTGTTGCTTGTGGGGTGTCTTGAGGTAGCAGTTGTTTGGGTGTCTGCTTTGGAGGCCTCTTCTGTTTAGGTAAATTTTACTCAGAGCCTCCGAGTATGTCTTTGTGTGTTTATGTGTTTGATTCAGTGGAGTGGTAGCATTATGTGAGGCTGGTTTTGTGGTGTGTGTAGTTGCCTTCTCCTCCTGTCTGGTCTTGCCAGTCCTGAGTTGAGAGAGCTCAGCCTCCAGTTTGGCTAAATAGCTGCATCTCTCGCAAGTATTTGTGTTATGTGGGAGGAGGAGAGGGTTGTCTGTGTACATGAGGCAGTTATAACATTGCCTCAAGATTCCCAGATTCACCAGCTGGACCGGAGAGGAGATTGACAACTGACCTTTGGACATGCTAGAATAATATTGGGAAATCCTTAATTGAAAACAAGGGCCAGTGGGGAGTGAGGGTGTAGTGCTTTTAATTTTTAGTGCTGACTTATATAATTGCTTTAGTGAGCAAGTGCCAGGTAACTTGAGTGCAATGTGTTACAAGTAACTAAATGCAAAAACTACAAACAGTAACTTTCTTTCAAGTGAAACAAGGAAATAAGTACAGTAAGCAATGCAGATATCACTAGTGATCCACAGAAGCGCTGAGAAGTTGCATATTAGGTGGAATTAGCTTCCAGGGAAATAACAAGCAAACAAACAACAAGCATATAAACAAAGCTAGATTCAGTTGGCCTGGATCTAGTCTATGCTAGAGCAAACAAGGTGAACCAATTTCAGTAAGATACAGTTCAAATATTCAGGCACTATAAACCTTTAACCAGAAAATTCCCAGCTCAGAAGGGCAGAGTCCAGCCTCTTCTCCCACAAGAGTGCAGACCACGAACCTTCTTAATGTAAAATAACTGGCCTGAAGCCCAAGTGCCTAAACCAGAACTAATACACTTGGACACTGGGCTCTCAATCAGCAGTTCCCAACTTAGAAGGATGAAAGCTACCTGTCCTGCCACCACAGTGCTTGCCACAAACCTTCCTAATGTAAAACAACTGTTCTGAAGCCCAAGTGCTTAATCCAAAAGACTTGAATGATAGCTACACTTTAATCAAGTTACAACCAAGCAGTAATAAATACCATTGAATACTTTAGATAATGTCTGGATTAGTGCTCAAGTTACACAAACAAAGCTAGATCCAGCAGGCCCGAATCCAGTCTATGCCACAGCAAACAAGGCGCACCAACTTCAGTAAGGAACAGTTCAGATATGCATGCACTATAAGCCTTTAACCAGAAATTCCCAGCTCAGAAGGGCAGAGTCCAGCCTCTCCTCCCACAAGAGTGCAGACCACGAACCCTCTTAATGTAAAATAACTGGCTTGAAAGCCCAAGTGCTTAAACCAGAATTAATACACTTTTAGAATAACAGACACTGAGCCCTCAATCAGCAGTTCTCAACCTAGAAGGATGCAAGCTACCTGTTCTGCCACAACAGTGCAGACCACAAACCCTCTCAGTGCAAAACAACTAACTGGTCCGAAGCCCAAGTGTTTAAACCAAAAGGCTTAGAATGAGTTACACCAAGCAGTAATAAATACAATTGAGTATTTTAAGATGATGCAAAAGTAAAAAGAAGTAGGTTAAAACACAAGTACAGTAAAAGCAGATGAAATTTTTTTTTTTTTTTTTTCTGAACAAGTGCTGAGATCAAAGAAACAGATTTGAGTGCTGAAACTAGAAAACTGGCTAGTTATAAGAAATAAACAAGCTAGAAGGCTTCCCTCAAACACAGAAGGGCTTGGGGGCTCAGAAGCCTACAAATAGTCTGTACCACTTATCAAGAAAGGCAGGAAATAAGCTTAATTTTTTTTTTTTTTCTATTTCCCAGATGCTCTCTTTGTACACAGTAGGACTGCCTGAAATCAGAATATGATCTCACTGCACTCAGTTGAGTGAGCAAATGAGATGGGCCCA
>NC_056750.1:858392047-858444335 GCF_019279795.1 Protopterus annectens
GGTTATTTCTGATGGAAGGTTATTCCATAGTCTAGCTATGGTATGAGAGAACAGACATTGCCCTGCTCTTTTGTTGGGCTTAGTTTCATTCACAGTAAGCATGTGTTTACAGGAAGATCTTGGTGTTCTTGTGGGGGTGTATGTTTGTAGGACTGAGTTGAGGGCAGGGCAGGGCAGGGCAGTCATTTGGTTTAGAAATTAGTTTGTGGGCAAATGTTAGTTGGGTGTATTGTAGATGGGCGGAAAACTCTAGCCATTTTAGCTTGGTGATGGCATGGCAGTGATGAGAACGGTGTGGTATTTCCGAGGCAGAATTGGCTATTTTGTTCCAATAGGATTGTAATTTATTACTAAGGGTTGTGTTCAGATTAGTATAAATAGCACTACCATATAAAAAGGAGGGAATGAGTAGGGTACTGGCTAATTTTTTTTTTTGGTATTTTTTCCAAGTACAGCTTGTGGCGATATAGTTTACCTAATTTGAAATGGGTTTTCTTTACTGCAGTTAGGATGTGTGGTTCGTATGTGAGTTTGTTAGCTATTGTTATACCTAGTAGTTTAGCTGCTTTCACTAGTTCTATTTCTGTGCAGTCGTTGGCAAGGATTTTGAAGTCAATGTCAGGTCATTTTGTAGAGAAAAGTAGAAGTTCAGTTTTTTGGGGGTTTAGCATAAGTTGTGCATTAGTAAGCCATGATTCGATAGAAGTCAAGGCCTGTTGTGCAACTGCGGAGGAGGTCGGAGAAATTTATGGGAGGTGGATATCAGTGTTGAATCATCAGCATACTGGATGGGATTCTGGATTTGGGTGGCTTTGTGCAGGTCATTGATGAAAATATTGAACAGTACTGGACCTACAATGGATCCTTGTGGTACTCCTATATTGTTAGGTTGGTAGCAGGACTGTGCATTTAACCACCTTACTGATGGTTTCCTATTCTGTAGGTAAGGGATTTTGAGGAGCAACCTAGTCTTGATAGTTGGTTTACTAGCTTAGTAGGTGACACCATGTCGAAAGCCTTAGATAGGTCTAGTAAGATTACTGAGGTCAGATGGCCTGCACCTAAGGCTTCGTTGACAGCATCAGTGAAAGATAATAGGGTAGTAATAGAGAGTGAAGAATTGTGACTTGGCCAGATCCAGATATGCTTTTATGCACTGCATAACCACCACCCACTGTTTTAGTGACTTTCAAAAAAGATTAAAGAAACAGGAGATTGCTTTGTCAAAGTTAAGAAGTTTTCAGTGTCAGGATTAAGAAGGTCTGAGATGATGCATTCCATGGCTTCACCTAGGAGGCAAGTGAGAACGAGTCTGTAGCTGAGCTACCCTTGTATAACAGTAGGACTACGGCAGTTTTACAGGCTTCAGGAATGGAACCAGCTGAGAGGCTTAAGCTTGACAGATTAAGTACAGGTTCAGAAAAATCATACTTAGTATGAAATTGGACAACCTGGAATTTCATCTGGGCATATAGGTGTATTTTTTTTTTTTGTTTAAATCTTTTGAGGGGGCTGATACATCTTGTCCCACAGTAATTGCTGGCAGAGGTGGCTAGGACTGAAATCTGTGGATAGATATAAATTGTGGGTGGAGTATTAAAACTTGCCATTTCCTTAGGGTCAGACCTGCAGTATTACAGTGGACTACCTCTGAACATTGCTATGCTTTAGTTCTTACTTTCGACAAAGATTTATACTTCTGCTTTGTTTTAGAATCCATTTTAAGTTCCTATTCTGCTTTCAGCTTCCTAGTGGTTCTTTTTATATCTTTATTCAGTTTACTCGTGCGACCTTAGGAGAAGTAGAATGAATCTGTAAGCATCAAGTACTTTCTCTCATAATGTATACAGTATTCCAATCACAAGGATGCATTTTTAAATTTCTCATTACAATTCTTGCCGTTAGAGACAGCCTTATCAATGCAACTACTTAAGTGGGAGTTGAAGTTAGAGGCATAAGCTGCAGCTTTCGCAATGCGACTCAAAGAAGGATTACAGCTGAATTTATTTAGATACTTAAGTGAAGACTGTATTTACAGATTTTTCGTAAGAGATATTTGCAAGAGAGTTACAACCATGTGTAAAAGGAAAATGTCACTGATTTATGGTCTTGACTTAACAAGGGAAGATGGGTACACCTAGAATTGTGAAAGTAGAAGGCATTTTTTTTTAGCACAAAATTAAGGGTACCGAGGCCCCTTACATGATAATTACTTGTACAAGGGAGTTGGCATTTAAGTACCCGCATAAAAGAACATCTATACAGCATTAAAAGTAAAGACGACAATAATGCCTTATACAAACATTCCATTAATTGTGAATTTTTTAAAAAATTTGTATTTTCAGTGTTGGAAATTTGCAAACCTGACTATAGAGCCGGTGACTTTAAGAATTTTTTGGAACAAAAGGAAACATTATGGCAGGTCAGGTTGAATTCTGATAAATTTCCTGGTTTAAATGAAGTAATAAATGTGAAATGTTTTTTAAAATATAGAAAGTTAGGCATAAATAAAGAACAGAATATACTGCAATTATTTAATAATTAATTATGGTTTTAATGAATTTTATTAAATATTTTTTATAAAGTGCATTATTAATTAATTGTTTAATTAGATTATTTGATATGTGTTAATTGATTGTGTATTTAAACAGAGTGAAATGGTTTGTAAGTATTTTCTGATGAAGTCGTATGATGAAAGCGTGTATTAAAGTGTGTTGTACGCTATTGATTTGAGTACATCATTTGGTGACATCCATTTACACATTCTACTTTCTCTGTGTCACCTTATACCAACTGGTGTTTGGTGGAGTTCGTTTTGCTATTTTATGAGTTGGCATTTACAATGTCAAGGAATGCCAACCACAGGTAATACAGGTCAGCCTGTTTAAAAACCTAATGGGTTTAATAGGGATTTCAGCCAAGGTGTTGAGATAGATATTGTGCTCAGAAGGGGGTACACAGGGTGTTCTATAGCTAGCTAAGTGGTGGTAATCATGCTTAAGGTGGCATCTCAAAGAACGTGTAGTTACATTAAACTGACACTCCCAAACAGCCATTAGGACCTCAGGACATAATGAAGCTTTAGGTATAAAGGATGATATGTACACATCGGCATTCAGTCTCTTATAAAACAATATGTGAAAAATATAAAAATAAGGTTTGAAGCTCCAAACTCTAAGTTGGCAGAAGAAAGCCACCAGGAATCTCAATTTCCAAGAAATGAATCTGTGTTTAGATGCAGCAGCTGGCTCAAATGGGGGTCACATTAAAATTGCCAAAATTAAGTAAAGGTGCCATGAGGGCAGTTACACTTAACTGGTGGTACGCTAGAGGAAAACTTTTCACACTTTGAAAGTTGGACCCATAAGGGAAGTTATAAATGGCCAAGGAGATGAAATCTGACAGAGCAGTTCATGCCACAATCAGTGGTACAAGATGAATTTACAAAAATTGAAGAGGTCAGTCTATCAAATGGAACTAAGCCTTAACTCATTGTCCTGTCTTTCCATTTGGGCTATCAACCAACTTTGATATGCTTTGCTGGTACCGGGTCTCAGAGTATATTAGGAATTTGGACCACCATCTAAGTCTGACAGATCCTTGCCCACCATCACAATTAAACCGGGGGGGGGGGGTGAAGGCCTAAATAAGGTGTGTGCAAGACAAAAACTAATTAAGAGCTGGCATGAGATAGAGGGGCCAGTCCAGAAAGTAACATCACAACATGGAGACTCCCAACACTTAAGGCCAAGCTGGAGCTATCAGAATGACTCTGGCCTTGTGCAGCTTAGCCTTTCCAGAAATGTTGATATAAAGGGAAAGGGGGACCACTACTGACTAACAGCATTTCTGGGCCATCCTTCCAAGAAGGAATAAGGGAAATGTTCCATTTCGAATTAGTTGGCAATGCAAACTGTGTTCACGGAATGGATTCTCTCAGTGCATAGAATGTTGGCTACCGACTGACAGACCACTCACTGGACATCAGCAAGTGATGAGCCCTTAAGTAATTGGCTTGACCCAGGATGTGGCTGACGATGCAATTGTCATTTGTAAAGACCCATTCCCAAACTCTTGTGGCCTCCTGATAAAGGGTCAGAAGGGCAAACCTTATTTCAAAAATACTGTTGCCCCAAGAAGCCTCCATTTGTGTCCAATTCTCTTAGAAAGTCTGCTTCTAACAGTGCCCAAACTACTTTAGTACATAAGAGTACATGATAACAATCACAGACGGGATGGCGGTCACTGCCAATTCAGGCTCGTGAATTCACTACGAGAGGATACTTGAGTTTAACATCTTGAGAGGGAAGTTTAAGAAATCCAGTAGCAGATTCCATTATACCAAGAGTGCCTCCTCTAAAACACATGTAAAATTGGGCATTGGGGACAAAAGTGGATGCTACCATAAAACACAATTCTTTAAGATACAATGCTGCTGTCACCTGTCTATTCTGTAGAAATTTTAAGACCACCATCTGTATGGTTTAAATTCAGTCCTGTAAAAGAAAAGTACAGTTGTGTACACATAACAAAATAGGATGCACTGGTTGTGCCCTTGCACTAACCCTGACTAACATATTACCTCAGTGACTAAGTTTCTCCTAACTCCTCTTTAATTATAATTTAATGCTCTTTCTGCAAACTTTAGAAAAATAGCAAACCTACTTTAGTGATGTTCTACCTCACACGGATATCTTGAGCAACATGTTATCAATACTCTTATGCAACCACTCTCATGAAATTGTAAACCTTAAGTTTCATCTACCTCATGTGAATATTTTGTCCCACATTATTGTAAATATTTGTCTTGTAATAAACTGTAAAATGTTTATATCTACTGCTAGGTTAACTTGATTGTAAACTGACAAACACTGTTTTGTATTTGTAACCTTATACATTTTGTTATAATTTATCTGTCTTTGGAGCTTTTCTCCCCAGGCCTCTACTGAAAATGGACATATATCCAGTTAGACTAGCCCGGTCAACAAATGTAAAATAAAATAAAACAAAATAAAATAAAATAAAATAAAATAAAAGTTAGAGTGTATTCACTGTTGCAGTCATCACATTTGGGTCATCTGCCTGCAGGTAGCCCTCAGTCAGCCCGAAAACCAGAGTCTTGGGATTTCTGAGTCGGATTCCATCGCCTCTTCCATGACATCAGGTTGTCGGGGTATAAAACACACAGCCGACGCCATTACATCAGTTTGTCTTGCCCCAGATGTCAGGAGCCCCCAAAATAGGATGCAATTACATGGTGTGGAACACCTCCAGTAAAAAGTAAACACCATAGCCGTAAGCTATGGCCAAAAAGATGATGGGTAATATAATATAGAATAGTTAAGGGGCTGGAGGGAGGGTAACCAGGACTGCAACAGTGAACACACTAACATCTACATTTATGTTAAGTGTACACAACTGCACTATGTTCTTTGTGTTTCACTGTTGCAGTCATCACACTTGGGTTGATTCCCAAAGCTGAGGAAGGGTAGAGGCAGTCAAGTAAGAGTAGGGCTGGCTAGCAGGCCTTGTAAGACTGCTGTGGCAAATCCAGCTCTGGATTTAGAAGACGGGTAAGTGGTAATGCTTGGTGAAGGTGTGTACAGAACTCCAGGTTGCAGCTTCCAAGATGTCCCTGGTACGGACTCCCCTGAGAAATGCTGTAGAGGTGGAAGTAGCCCTAGTGGAATGTGGTCTGATCCCCTGTGGGGTAGGTTTTCCATGGTGCTTGTAGCAGAAATGGATGCAATGTGCTATCCATTTGGAAATGGTTTGCTTTGAAATGGCCTTGCCCTCTGCCCCTGTAGCAAAGCTGACTAGCAGCTGGTCAGATTTTCTGAAAAGGTTTAGTCCTGTCAAGGTACAACCCAAGTTGTCTATGCACGTCCAAGGAGTGCAGGATCCTTTCTCCTTTATTCTGAGAATTAGGGAAAAAGGTTGGTAAATAAATGGATTGGTTTAGAGCCACATTGGATACCACCTTGGGCATATAAGATGGGTTAGTCTCGAGAGAAACCCTGTCAGCACGGAAAATAATGAAGGGTTCCACGGCCATTAGTGCCTTTAACTCAGACACTCTTCTTGCTGAAGTGATGGCTAGAAGTAAGGCTGTTTTCCAAGAGAGGAATTTTACCTGCTGTAGCAGCAGGCTCAAAAGTGGGAAGCGTGAGCTTCTCTAGTACAAAGTTAAGGTCCCAGGCAGGGGTGGGAGCTCTCCCTGGGTGTCTTAAATTGTTAGCTCCTCTCAGGAACTGTTTGACCAGTGTGAGAAAAAGAGAGGTGGCTCAGTATTATGAGCTGAAATGGCCTAGGCATGAATCTTAACATAAGAGAAGGATAGGCCTTTGTGGAGCAGCTCTGCTAGGTAACCTAGGATCTGAGGTAAGGCGGGCATGACTGTGTCCTTTCCTTAAGACTGGCTCCAAGAACAGCATTCTTTTCCATTTTTCTGATTAGGATTTCCTAGTACTAGGCGTTCTGGCCTCAAGGATGATGTCCAGCAACTGTTTGTGGAGGGTTGCTGGTGGTGTATTCAGGGGATAAGCCAGGTTGCCAGGTTCAGGGAATAAGCCAGGTTGCCAGGTTCAGGGGATGTATTCAGGGGATAAGCCAGGTATGCCAGGTTCAGGGGATGTATTCAGGGGATAAGCCAGGTTGCCAGGTTCAGGGAATAAGCCAGGTTGCCAGGTTCAGGGGATGTATTCAGGGGATAAGCCAGGTATGCCAGGTTCAGGGTATGTATTCAGGGGATAAGCCAGGTATGCCAGGTTCAGGGGATGTATTCAGGGGATAAGCCAGGTATGCCAGGTTCAGGGTATGTATTCACGCGATAAGCCAGGTATGCCAGGTTCAGCGGATGTATTCAGGGGATAAGCCAGGTATGCCAGGTTCAGGGGATGTATTCAGGGGATAAGCCAGGTATGCCAGGTTCAGGGGATAAGCCAGGTTGCCAGGTTCAGGGGATGTATTCAGGGGATAAGCCAGGTATGCCAGGTTCAGGGGATGTATTCAGGGGATAAGCCAGGTATGCCAGGTTCAGGGGATGTATTCAGGGGATAAGCCAGGTATGCCAGGTTCAGGGGATGTATTCAGGGGATAAGCCAGGTATGCCAGGTTCAGGGGATGTATTCAGGCGCTAAGCCAGGTTGCCAGGTTCAGGGGATGTATTCAGGGGATAAGCCAGGTATGCCAGGTTCAGGGGATGTATTCAGGGGATAAGCCAGGTTGCCAGGTTCAGGGGATGTATTCAGGGGATAAGCCAGGTTGCCAGGTTCAGGGGATGTATTCAGGGGATAAGCCAGGTTGCCAGGTTCAGGGGATGTATTCAGGGGATAAGCCAGGTATGCCAGGTTCAGGGGATGTATTCAGGGGATAAGCCAGGTATGCCAGGTTCAGGGGATGTATTCAGGGGATAAGCCAGGTATGCCAGGTTCAGGGGATGTATTCAGGGGATAAGCCAGGTATGCCAGGTTCAGGGGATAAGCCAGGTTGCCAGGTTCAGGGGATGTATTCAGGGGATAAGCCAGGTTGCCAGGTTCAGGGGATGTATTCAGGGGATAAGCCAGGTATGCCAGGTTCAGGGGATGTATTCAGGGGATAAGCCAGGTTGCCAGGTTCAGGGGATGTATTCAGGGGATAAGCCAGGTATGCCAGGTTCAGGGGATGTATTCAGGGGATAAGCCAGGTATGCCAGGTTCAGGGGATGTATTCAGGGGATAAGCCAGGTATGCCAGGTTCAGGGGATGTATTCACGGGATAAGCCAGGTATGCCAGGTTCAGGGGATGTATTCAGGGGATAAGCCAGGTTGCCAGGTTCAGGGAATAAGCCAGGTTGCCAGGTTCAGGGGATGTATTCAGGGGATAAGCCAGGTTGCCAGGTTCAGGGGATGTATTCAGGGGATAAGCCAGGTTGACAGGTTCAGGGATGTATTCAGGGATAAGCCAGGTTGCCAGGTTCAGGGATGTAGTCAGGGGATAAGCCAGGTATGCCAGGTTCAGGGGATGTATTCAGGGGATAAGCCAGGTATGCCAGGTTCAGGGGATGTATTCAGGGGATAAGCCAGGTTGCCAGGTTCAGGGGATGTATTCAGGGGATAAGCCAGGTTGCCAGGTTCAGGGATGTATTCAGGGATAAGCCAGGTATGCCAGGTTCAGGGGATGTATTCAGGGGATAAGCCAGGTATGCCAGGTTCAGGGGATGTATTCAGGGGATAAGCCAGGTATGCCAGGTTCAGGGGATGTATTCAGGGGATAAGCCAGGTATGCCAGGTTCAGGGGATGTATTCAGGGGATAAGCCAGGTATGCCAGGTTCAGGGGATAAGCCAGGTTGCCAGGTTCAGGGGATGTATTCAGGGGATAAGCCAGGTTGCCAGGTTCAGGGGATGTATTCAGGGGATAAGCCAGGTTGCCAGGTTCAGGGATGTATTCAGGGGATAAGCCAGGTTGCCAGGTTCAGGGGATGTATTCAGGGGATAAGCCAGGTTGCCAGGTTCAGGGGATGTATTCAGGGGATAAGCCAGGTTGCCAGGTTCAGGGGATGTATTCAGGGGATAAGCCAGGTATGCCAGGTTCAGGGGATAAGCCAGGTTGCCAGGTTCAGGGGATGTATTCAGGGGATAAGCCAGGTTGCCAGGTTCAGGGGATGTATTCAGGGGATAAGCCAGGTATGCCAGGTTCAGGGGATGTATTCACGGGATAAGCCAGGTTCAGGGGATGTATTCAGGGGATAAGCCAGGTTGCCAGGTTCAGGGGATGTATTCAGGGGATAAGCCAGGTATGCCAGGTTCAGGATTTGCAGCTCAGGATGCAAAATCTGTCCCTCCTGGTGGGACAGCAGGGAGGGGGGTCTGATGTAGGTGCCAGGGTGGCACTGCTGCCAGACTGTGTAGGAGTGGGTAACTGTGTTGGCAGGGCCAGTCCGGTGCAATAAGGATTGTCCTTGGCCCGTCTTCTTTGATCTTGAGTAGTACTTTTGAGAAGAGGGGCAGAGGGGGAAAAGCATAAATTGAGAGTTTTTTCCCCATGCAACAGATAGGGCATCCACTTTCCATGCTTGGCTGTGGGGATTTCTGGTGCAAAATATGCTCAATTGATGGTTATGGGAGGAGGCAAAGAGGTCCACCTCTTGTGTCCCCCACCTGTGGGTTAGTAGATTTCTGTTTAACTCGTCTGCCAGTGAATCCAATTTGCCTGACAGGAATTGAGCTAGCAGGTGCACTTGGCTGCTCAAGGCAGTGTTCCACAGGGTCATGTCTAACCTGCAGAGTGGGTAGGAATGAGTTCCTCCCTGCTTGAAATGTATCACATAACTGTGGTGTTGTCTGTCTATCAAGAGTTGTCCTGGAAAGATAAGGTATCTGAAGGCTGTCAGAGCATTTTGTACAGCTATCATTTCTTTGACTGATATGTAGGTGAATTTGTCCTGGGCTCCATTTGACTTGAACGCATTTGCCAGCCATGCGAGCCCCCCCATGCATAGTCTGATGCGTGTGTTGCCAGGGTTTTAGGCGGCGAGGGGTTGAGTGCAAGGGAGTTCCTTGTTGTGGTTGCAAGCCTCTGCCCACCAAAGGAACTGTGCCCTTAGACAAGGAATGATAGGAATAATTGTTTCCAGGTCCTGAGAAAGTTGGCACCAGAGACTTTTTAAATACCATTGATGTTTCCTCATATGCAGTCTTGCATATGGTATTAGGAGAAGGCATGAAGCCATGAACCCTAGGGCTTGCAGTATTTTTCTTGCTTAGATAGCTGGGTTCTGGTGGCCATTACTTTGAAGTAGTTTGTCAAATAAACCTGTTTTTTCTGGAGTAAGGAATACCATCTGGGAAGTTGTGTTCAAGCTTGCTCCCAGGAATACAATCTTTTGGCTGGGCACCAGATGTGATTTCTTTCTGTTGATGGTGTACCCCAGAGAAGTTAGAAATCTCTTTACAAATGCCAGATGCTGAAGTAGCAATTCTTAACCGGCCGCCTGAATCAGGCAATCGTCCAAGTATGGATAAATTTGAAAATTTCTCTGCCTGCAGTATGCAATGGCTTGAGGCAGGCACTTTGTGAATACCCTGGGCACAGTAGATAAGCCAAAGGAAAGTGCAAAGAACTGATGGTGCATAGAGCCTGGCCTGAAACGTAGATATTTCCTGCAAGATTCCCTTATGGGGATGTGCAGATAAGCTTCTTTTAAGTCTAGGGTGACTAGCCAGGAGTCCTTGGCTAACATAGAAAGCAGCTGTTGTAGGGTAAGTACTTTGAATTTTGGGACCACCAGGAAGGTGTTGAGAATGTACAGGTCCAGGATAGGGCACCAAGAGCCCTCTTTTCTAGGCACCAGTAACAGTCTGGAGTAGAAACCCTGTCCTCTTTGCTCTAGTGGAAGAGGCTGAATAGCCCCGATACTGAGAAGAGAAAGTACTTGCATTTGAGCCTCTGCCCACTGGTTTGGAGGAAGGTCTGGCAACCCGCTTGGGGTTGGCAGAGAGTGGAATTAGAATCTATATCCCTGGGATACAATGTTTAGGACCCATCAGTCCTGGGTAATGGACATCCAGTTTTTTGCATGCAGGGTGAATTCTCCTCCTAGGGGTGCAAGTACTTGGGCATGGCCGAAAAGAAAACAGACAAGTCATTGTGAATTTTTTCCATAAGGAAGTGGCTTACTACTCCCGGTTTTTGACAGGGAGCACTCCATTGTTTAGATCTCTGCGTACCCTGAGACTTTAGCCTTGGTGGTCTGCTGCCCCTGGGTTTGGGCTGAGAAGACCTGGAAGGGACTGGAAAGGACCACTGAATCTAGGTGTCTGTACCTGTAAGAAATCTTTAACAGTTTGCATAGAATTAGCTTTTTCCTCCATCTTTTTAAGAACATCTACTGCTTTTGTGTCAAACAAACGCTCCTGGTTTAACGGAGCAGCTAGTAATTTTGCTTTGACATGGTCTGGCAAGATTTGTTCCTTCAGCCATCCATGCCTTCTTAGTACAGACCCAGTGACAGCAGCCCTGCAAGACACTTCTAAGGCATCAAAACCACACTGCAAAGTATGTTTACTGACTTGGTTTGCAGAATGCATCAACTCTTGTAAATCTTTATTTTCTGCAAAATCTGTAAGCAACAAAATTTTTTGTTTAATAAGTTCCATAATATGCTGCTGGTACTTCATGTGAAACTGGTAATTTAAAGCCCTGATGGCAAGAGTTGCAGAGGTATATACCTTCTTGCCCCATCTGTCTGAAGCCCTTGAATCCCTGTCCGAAGGGGTAGGATTTTTGGCTGAATAAGCCTTAATAAGTTTAGGTCCCTGGGAATGGTCTCTGGATCTGCAGTGGGATTCTTAAAGAGAAATTTGTTAAAAGTCAGGTACCCTGTAGTACCTGTCAGGCTTTCTAGGAGCTGGTGGTAAAGTATTAGGAGTAAGACCGGATTCCATGAAAACATCATCTACAATACCTAGGACAGGGGGTATAGCTAGAGGCCTGTGCTGAGGCAAGTCTATTCACCATTATCCCTAAAGCCTGGGACGGGAGGTACAGTTGCACAAGTAAATATGCCGTAACAACAGAGGTTTGACTAGATCACTGTTGTAGTAGCCTATGCTTAATGGACATATACAGCCAAGGATCAGACATCTGGCCAGCTTTGCAAAGCTCTATGTAACCTTCCACACTGCTGTAAAACCTGCAGTTGGAGACTTCTGATAAGACTGCAAATGTGGCTTCAGACATGACAGAATGTGCCTTTGGAGGAATAGGGAACACCTTACCTGCCTTGTCATAACATGAGTCAGTAATCCATTTCACCACAGTAATGTTGGAAATCTTGTGACCTGATTTAGGGATGGCAGTGTTATTACCTTTACGATTAATATGTTGTACAGAAAAAATTTTTGAGAGAACAGCACATTAGTTTTATTAGGGATGATCCAGTGGGCCATGTGCATATTCCAGAAAAAAAAAATTTCCTGAATATTTAACTCCAGGTCATCTCTTTTACTACTTACCATGGAAGAGGTGGTCTTCTGCATATGCAACCAAATTAAGGCTACTAAGGCGTGAAGTTATTTTGTTTATGAGCATACAGAACAGCAGAAGGCCTGGAACAGATAGTTGTAGAAATGAAGTTCAGAATGTTCCAGAGTTGGAGAGGGTGTTAACAATCATCACCTGAAAAATCTATTGTGTAACTTGGAAAGTAGAAAACAACCATTTCAAATTTAAATTTTGTTATTTTGCTGTAAAGGGGTCCATAATTAACTGTTTCGATGGTCCTGGTCATGTCAATAAACACACAGGCAATTATTATACCATCACAGATATTGTTGTAAATGTTATCAGTGGCAGTGAGGTGCTTATACCATCACAGATATTGTTGTAAATGTTATCAGTGGCAGTGAGAAGAGCTGTAGTGGTGCTTATTATACCATCACGGATATTGTTGTAAATGTTATCAGTGGCAGTGAGGTGCTTATACCATCACGGATATTGCTGTAAATGTTATCAGTGGCAGTGAGGTGCTTATTATACCACTACGGATATTGTTGTAAATGTTATCAGTGGCAGTGAAGAGCTGTAGTGGTGCTTATTATACCACTACGGATATTGTTGTAAATGTTATCAGTGGCAGTGAGAAGAGCTGTAGTGGTGCTTATTATACCACTACGGATATTGTTGTAAATGTTATCAGTGGCAGTGAGAAGAGCTGTAGAGGTGCTTATTATACCACTACGGATATTGTTGTAAATGTTATCAGTGGCAGTGAGAAGAGCTGTAGTGGTGCTTATTATACAGTTGCAAATATTGTTGTAAATGTTATTAGTAGCAGTGAGAAGGGCTGTAGTGGTGCTCAATATACCATCACAGATAATGTTGTAAATGTCATCCGTGGCAGTGAGAAGGGCTGTAGTGGTGCTTATACCATCACAGATAATGTTGTAAATGTCATCCATGGCAGTGAGAAGGGCTGTAGTGGTGCTTATTATACCATCACAGATATTGTTGTAAATGTTATCAGTGGCAGTGAGAAGGGCTGTAGTGGTGCTGAACAACTTATAGAAACCATGTTGCTGGTCACAGAGCAAACTACAGCTGTGCGTTAAATAAGTTGTTTGTACAGTAGTTTTCTCAAAAATTTTTAAGATGAGCATAGATTCCAGATAGATCTGTAGTAATTCACTGATTTAGGGGTTGAAGTTTTGGGTATGGATATGATGACTGACCGCTTAAATTGAGGAGGTACAGCTCCAGTTACTAAAGAAAAAAGTTAAAGATGCGTGTTTAGGGCTTGGCAACTATTTCTGCTGTCAGTTTACGGTAGGATGGATTTTGCCCCAATTTACGTGGAGAGAAAGCTCTTGTTTTCCGTTACTGCTACGGCACAGAAGCGGAAGACAGCTTCATATAGGAAGCCAGGCCAGTTTTACCCAGATTTTATCAAATTTTCTATCTCTAAGAGAAGGACAACTAGGGTCAGCAAGAGGGGTTTTGACTATTTTTACAAACTACCTCTGTCCATAAGGGACATGGGTGCCTCCCCAGGAGTGAATTTGCGATTTCCCATCCATCAGTCCAGACTGCACTTGAAGAGCAAGATTACTAGATTCATGGAAAAAGGAAGCCTATTCCAGAGGAAGGGCAATCTCTGGGACACATCAGTCTCTCCATTATGATTTATTCATGTCAAGAGATCAGGTTTAGATCTGGAGTGGGTAACCCTCATGCAGTTAGTTTTGTGAACATGCAACATTTACAACAACAAAAACTGCACTAAAATAACTTGGAAAAAAATGAATGCTGATCAACAGTAGAGTACAAAAACCGAGTTATTTCATTCTGATGCAACATTTACATCAGGGCCAGGTCAGAGACTGCTTTATAGGTCGGGCACAGATCACCCCCAAGTAAATCAGTAGGAACCTGAATACAGTAACAGGGTTTTTAAATCAATCCATATATGGCATGTTGGTTATACCCTGTATTTGTATGCCATGCCCTTACAATCTGAGCCACATGCGATTTCTTCACCATAGTGGACACGTGGTGATCAAAAGTTCAGATTACTATTGGAATAACCATCTCTCTCACCACTAGGTCCACTCTTACGGGACTGCTATCAATGTTGCACTCTGAAAGGGTATTTCATTTCCCAAGGGTACTGTGCACTTGGCAGTTAGTTTGAGGCCATGGCTCCGACAATCAGACCTTTCTGTAGGATAACAATTTGTTCAATTGCCCCAAAATTGCAGCCAAATGCCATCTATATTTGCCTTGATATCTGAGAAATCTATCCCAAACAGGAGGAGGGGGCCAAGCACGGAGCCCTATGGTACTCCACTGGTGACTTGCCTCTTGCTGGATGTGGATTCCCCCTCTCTAACAGCGCATCCTATCTGTGAGCCATATTGCTATCCATCTGGTGATGCAAAGGCGTATACCCAATTTTGTGAGTTTATCTACAATACCAAAGCGAGGTATCATGTCAAATGCATTGAAGCAGGTCAATGGAGGCAGTATGCACAGTCTTACCCATCCATGTCTTAGTGATATTCTCAAAGAAGTCCACCAGATTGAGGGGGCAGACCCTGCCCTTGAAGCTGACCTGAGTTGGGTCTACAGTCTGTAGTCTGGAGATTTCCTTATTGGTGATCAGCCATGATTTCCTTTCCACAGCTTTGCATGAGGCTAGTCAGACTTTTGTGTCAGTTTCCTGGGATAGATGATTGCCCCCCCCCCTTGTGCAGGGGGATGACCACTGCTGTGCTCCATTCTACTGGGACAAAGCTTATCTGGAGATTATGGAGAGATACGAGTGGGTCTGCTAGGTCTTCTTTCAAGCTATTTAACAGGCACCCTTGGATTCCATCAGGACTCATTGATGCAGTGTTTCTAGTTTTAGAAAGCACAGTGACAACCTGTTCTTTATTGGCAACAAGCAAAGGAATGGTAGAGGATATTTCATGGGGGAATGACCGGAGATGATGGGGGGGGGGGGTGAAAACTGAGCTGAGCTTAATTGGCTAGCAGATTTGTTATTTCTTCTGGCTCAGTTATATGTAGTGCCATCTACAGCCAACTCAGCACATTGTTTCCCTTACAATTTCAAACAACTAAAAAATGTTTTGTTGTTATCCTTTGCTAGGAGGCCACTTTAGCCTTGTCTTTAGCTTTTGAAAACTTGACTAGTTCTCAGATTTGCCTGTTGATGCCAAGGATGTTTTTTTTTTCTGTTGTGTAACCTCTCACTTACTTCCAGACAGGAATTTCTTTTTCATGTTATATGGTCCATTCATGCCAAAGGTCCATCAGGGTGACTGGTTTTTCCAGCTAGACCTAGGTTTGGTTTGGTGAGGTAATGCCATCTCTATGGAGTTAAGTGATTGTACAGGGCATTCATGTATACTTCTACATAGGCCTCTGTTTTCTGGATTAGGGGATAAAAGACTGAGAAGCAAGTACTACAGAAGCTGCCATTGTGGATCACTTTAAACCTAGCCAATTTCCACTTAGTGAGAATCAATTCCTGTACCTAATCACTGTGACACGAACACCTTAAACATTATGCCAACCCCCAAGTTTGATATGAGGCTAGAGGGTACAAGATTAGGGGGAGTGTTGGTACTAGGATTAGTTATGGTGGTGGTTTGGGAATGTTCTAATAATTTCTCTACTAGTGAATGTAAACTGCATGAAAATGTTTAATGGGCAATGATACAGGAGAATAAAGTCATCCACAAACAGATGAAAAACACCACCTTGGAGATGATATAGGAGAAGTCTGACCTTTAACTGAAGATTTATGTCCAAAACTTCCCATTAATTTTTCCACATTCTTGTTTTTGCCGAAGATTATTTGCTTGGACACTGCTGACAGCTATTCAGCTGCAGGCTGAGGGCTCTCCACCTGCAACAAATCGTATCTCATCTGCTTATTTTCTACTACTTCTGCTCCAAGTCAATTACATCCTGCTAGCTGTGCGAGAAAGTGACAACTCGCCAGTAAGGGAATCTTCCATTTTCTTCAACTTCAATTCCCAGTCCTTTGGGCTAAACATTCAAGAGGCATAACCTAATCCTATTTTCTGTACATCAGATTCTTTTCTACAATAAGCCTAGGCCATCCAAGTTTGTAATGTTTGGTAAAAGTGTGGATAGTGGACCATGTGGCTGTTTCCATAATGGATACAGTGACCAGGCCTTTTATGAGAGCCTTGAAGGTGTCCACTGCTCTTGGGGAGTGGGCCTTTGCTCCCACTGGGGGGCTTTTCCCGTGGAGGGAGTAGCATACACAAATGGCTTTCCTGATGCAGGATGCAATCGTTTGGTTGGAGACTGCCTTGCCCAGAGCTCTGGCGTGGAAGGAAACAAAGAGTTGCTGCGATTTCCTAATGGTTTGTTTTTTTCCAGGTAAAATCTTACTTGCCTGTGCCCATCCAGGGAGTGCAGTATCCTCTCTCCATTAGTGGGGGAGGGAAAGAAAGTGGGTACATGGATGGATTGCTTAAGTGACAAGTCATTGGCTACCTTGGGCATAAAGGAGGGATTAGTTCTCAGGGTGACCCTGTCCTTGTGGAAGGTAGTATGGGGGGGGGGGGGGCCATCACGGCTTGCAACTCTGAAACTCTTCTGGCTAAAGTCCTCACCACTAGAAGAACTTTTTTCTATGTACATATTTGTAGGGAAGAAGTCCCAGCCAGTTCGAAAGGGTGTTTGGTAAGTTTTTTGAGGATGTAGTTAAGGTTCCAGGTTCCAGGGTGGGGGTATAGGTTTCTTAGGGGGTCTCATGTGTAGCACCCCTTTAAGGAAGAGTTTCACGTTGGGTCTGACTAGCAAGGGTGGATCAAGAGGCAAGCAGGCTGAAATAGCAGACAGGTGTACTTTCACTGAGAAGTAGCAAAGTCTACTCTATCAAATGACACACATAAGCAAACACCAGGGGGGTATTAGTGAAAGGGTCCGTGCCCTGGTCCAAACACCACTTAGTAAATCTTTCCGACTTAGCTAGGTAAGATTTTCTGATGGTAGGTTTCCTTGCCTCCTTCAGCACTGAAAACACATCCTTTGAGTAGTGGTGTCTGAAAGGGATCAAAAGTTTATCACCCATAGTGTCAGAGATGACACCTGCAAGTGTGGGTGGAGGCGAATCACCCACAGTGTCAGGGATAACACCTGCAAGTGTGGGTGGAGGAGAGTGCCTTTGTCTTGTGTCAGGAGGTCCACACCTTGTAGGGTAACTTGAAGTGATTGCCCTTGACTAGATTGTGAAGTAGGGGGAAACTAGTGCTGCCTTGGCCAGTAGGGATTCACTAACAAGATTTTTCGGTTTGTCCTTCTTTGTTTTCAGGATGACTTTCTGAATCATTGAAAAGGGGGGGGCATAAAGAAACTTCTCCTCCTAAGACATGATGAAAGTATCTACTCTCCATGCTAGAGGGGAGTAGGTCTTGGAGCAAAATGTCTTCAGCTGCCTGTTCTTGGGGGGGAGGCAAACAGGTCTATTTGTGGAGTGCCCCACCAGTGGAGAGGATGTCCTGCTTAGGAGATCTGCTTGCTGGTTGTCCTGCGAGGGGATACAGCTTGCCCGCAGGGACAAGTTGTGGAGAGAGGTTATGTCCCATATCAGCAGAGTCAGTCTGCACAGCTGATAAGCCTTTGTTCCTCCATGTTTGTTGAGATACCACATTACAGTGGTGCTGTCTGTCACTATTAGAAGCACCCCTGGTAAAAGTACACAAGTAAAGGTCTTTAGAGCTAGGAAGAATGGTGTAATTTCTCTGACACTGATGTGTTTGGCCTGTAGAGAAGGGTACCGGTTTGCCTGAACCAGGTAAGATGCCAATGTCGCACCCCAATTTAAATCTGAGGCATCTGTATGCATTATTTGGGTTGGGGTGGGAGGTAGAAGTGAAGTCCCAGGTTCAGCGGGAGTTGCTGGATCCACCAGCTGATTTCCGTCTTTAGACAGGGAAGGAGGGGAATGACTTGTTATAAGGGAAGCAGGTGTTGGGACCAAATGTTTTTGAGGTACCACTGTAGCTTGCGCATGTGCATTCTGGCCAGTGGTAGCATGGGGACAGCTGCTGCCATTAAGCCTAGCAGACGAAGGAATTGCCTTGCCGTTAACCTTCTGAGTGTGTAGGATTTCCTTGAAGTGGGAAGTCAGGGATAGTACCTTTGTCCTGTGGGAGAAAGGCCTTCATATTGTCAGTTCTGATTCTGCAACCTAGAAAAATCTTGTCCTGGTCTGAGTTCAATGAGGACTTTGGGAGGTTGATGGTGAACCCTAGATTTTGCAGAAGGGACATGAAGTGCAGATGCTTTGAGAGGGTATCTTTTGACACTGCCAGTATTCCCAGAGTTTTGCAGAAGGCAATGGCTGGGGCTAGGCACTTTTAAAAACACTCTGGGGGCAGTGACAAACCAAAGGGCAAAGCAGTAAATTGGAAATGAGAGGAGGGCCTAGATAAATGCAGGAATCTTCTATGGGAAGTCCTGATGGGTATGTGTAGGTACGTCTATTAGGTCCAAGGTGGTCATAAAGGCCTTGGCTAGAATAAGAGATAGCGGAGTAGAAAGTGACAGCATTTTGAAGGTGGGTACCTGAAGGTGAAGATTTAGAAAGGAGAGGTCTAAGATGCGTTTCCAGGGGCCCTCTTTTTTGGAGACCAGGAAGAGATGGGAGTAGAATCCCTTCCTGTCCCGAGGGGACAAATTCTATGGTGCGTAGCTTTAGCAGGTCTGACAAAACCTGTGGAAGGAGATGTAGTTTTTTTTTTTTTTTTTTCAGAGGGGTATGGGATGCCTTTCCTAGGTGTTTTTTCTTTCCAAGATAGGATATATCCTTTTCGGATAATGGATAGTACCCATTGGTCCGTGGTGACGGTTTGCCAGAAGGGGAGGCAGTGGGGAAGGTGTGCAGAGTGTAGCAGGTGGGCAAGGCAATCACGCATTATTGGGACACCTCTGTCCTGAAAGGAATGTCTGGGCTGAAGAGGTGATGCATTAGATCTGGACATGGTAGGTCTTCTTGCCCCTCTTCTACATCTGGAAGAGGAAGCAGCCATCTGTGGAGGGTTACACCTTACAAAAGGTGGTCTTAGCAGGGTAGTTTCTATAATACTTGGGAATGGGGGACACCAGTAGATGTTTAATGTCCTGCAACTCCTTACTTTTTTCTTGCAGATTCTTGGAGAGATCTGCAGATGGTTTCCCAAAAAGGAAATTGTGATCCGGGGGAAGTGTCCAAGATTTTGGATTTAAAGTCTTCTGGGAGATTCTGAAGTCTCAGCCAGGAGTACTTCCTGGATACAGAAGCAGATGCTGCAGAGCGGGCAGATGCTTCTGCAGCATCATAGCTGCATCTAACAGACTGCCTGGCTACTTGCTGAGCCAGGAACAGTTTGGAGGAAATGTCAGCCTTAATGGGGCTGTCAGGAATAGAAGCCAGCATGGAGGCGGCTTGAGATACCAAGTCCAGAACATACTTAGTCATACAGGTCTGATAATTAATGGTTCCGAAAGCCAATGTGAAGGAGGTGTATACCTTCTTGCCAATCCTATCCATAGATCTGCTGTCTTTATCCATGGGTAGGAGAGAGGCGGAAGGAAGCAGCCTGGATTGCTTATCAGGGGATGTGGCAATCACTGCTGGGTCTGCCAAAGGAGTTTAAGAATTTTGCTACTGCGGCACCTTGTAGAAGCTGGTCAGGACACTTGGGGGCAGGTGGCTGTGAGTCTGGGGCCTTAGAAGCTGAAATGAAGTCATCCAAATAAGCAGGCAGAACCGGAACAGCAGAAGGGGAGGGGGATTCTACTTGAAGGAGTTCAAAGTACCTCTTTTGGGTGTCAGTCATTTGTGAAGTATCCCATTTGAAATAATCCTTTCATCTTGGTAATGGTCTCACCACAGGTAATATCCTCTGGGAGAGGATCCCCTTCAACAGATTCCTCATCAGGAGAATAATACTCCTGGGGAGATGCAATCTGGAAGGTATATGATGTAGAGTCCTCTGAGGCAGGAAGAATCATGCTCTTCCTCCCTAACCTGAGGGGTCATGGGTGGGAGGGAAGAGGCAGAGACAGACCTAGGGCTGAGTAAAAGCAGAGTAGCGGAGGCTGAGGCTGAAGGCCTAAGGGCCATAAAGGCCTGCATGAGGGAGGAAGTGAAGGACTGCCAATCTGGTAGGCCTTCTGCAGAGGAGAAGGCATGCTTGGTTTTTTGTTTCTTTTTGGTCGGGGTGGAAGTTGGAACCGGCCTTGAATCAGGTTTTGAGGCAATCATTTCAGAAGTCTGGATCCTGTTCGGAGGTACCACAGAATCAGGCTTTCCCTCGACATCAACAATAGTCTGGGTAGGCTCAGAGGACGTGCCGGTCCTCGACTGAGCAACGGGCTTCCCCAAAGGACATTGTTGAAGTAGACTGATCCACTAGGCGCCCCTCATCCCCTAAAATCGATAGTTTGCGGGGTGTCCGGTAAAGCGGCAGGTCAGGAAGGCTTAGGAATCTTGGCTGCCTTACGTGGAGGTTCGGATGCAACCTCCGATGCGGGATCCATTCTTAGGGCCAACTGCTTAAGGCGCTGGTTTTCTAGGTAGAGGTTTTATGCAGCCAGACAGTTGCATAGGGTCTTCGGCACAAATGATTGACAAATGGAGCAAGCGGAAAAGTCGTGCTCCCGGTCTAAGTAAAAAAACACACCTATCATGGGTGTCTTCAGAGGGTACCTGGCGCCCAGCATTGGCATTTTCCCTTTTTACCAGACATCAGCTAAAAACTGCTACAACAACCAAGCTTAAGCGATAACAATCGGCTATGTAAGGAAAAACAAAAACCCAACAGGTTACTTAGCATTAGATGCGGCGTCTGAGAAGGAGTGATCCCACAATGCTTTGGTAGTCTGCGGCTAAAAGGTTCTGAGGATTGTGCGTGCAGATGTTACATTTAAGGCCCCTGGTTTATGGCCTTACATCGGACGTCCCACACATGCTGCACCAGCCAAACTGAAGCTTTTGTACAGGAGCAGACGTACGAGTCGCCTGAGGGCAGGAACTCCCACAACTAGAATACTGCAACATAGGAATAGGACATCTACATATTCTGTGAAAAAATGTAGAAAGGAATCGATCCAAAACAGTTTGTTTACTACTAGGAGCAAGAAGGGATATTTTTCTACATAGACATGAAAGCTTCAAATGACATGGAATTAAAGATAGTGAGAAGATGACGAAAAACTGAAGTGCACAACTGGAAGTTGAGTAAGATGAATGAAAGAAGAAATAGATTTATGTGCTGCCCAAATATGCTACAAAGTCATGGCGGTTCTGAAATTAAGTGAAAATACATTGAAAAATACCTTTATAAACCTCAAAAGGTGGTAGAGGATGTCACTGAATACATACTTATATTACAGGAGGTGTGGCAAAGATGTATATGTGAAAGGAAAACAAACATTTTTGTCATGGGCAAGTTTTAATTAGTGCCTGGAAAACAGTTGATCCAGGGAAGGTAAATCCAAAACTAAAAACCAAAATCACCTTCCAAACACAAACCAGCTGTTTAACACTTAAACTGTTACCATTCTGTACTCTACACTTAAACAGTTAAGCTCTTATCTGAACCATTTATACAGGACTTGGTCATAACGGTCGAGTTAAAAAACAGGGTATTTATAATGCTAATCATAAAAGCTCACCAATTAATTCTTAAAGCAATACTACCCTAAAAAACCTGGGCAGTTTACAATATTAGACCCTCAAATGACATACGATACCTATACATAAATGATGTATGAAACATTGGTACACAATATTTTTAGCAAAATGTACTTTTAGTGATCATAATTTTAAATGTTTTAATTTAATTAAAGAATGCTGTCAATTGAAACCATTTCATTTAATCCAGGAAATCAACAGCAGTAATAAACTGCCATTTCAGTTCTAAGGCTTACAGGGGTCCCCTCTCAGATAAACAAAAATGAAATGAAATTTAAGACTTTTCACAATTTAAATAGTAAGGAAAAGATCTGCTCACATAAGTACACCATAATAAATTATTAGGATGATGAAGCCAGATGAAGATGGAGGCTTAGCAGTGTGGAACACTCTGGATTATATTAATAAAAATGGATATTTTAAGGGAGGACACTTACCAAGAGATCTCTATTAATGAAATTAATTTTTCTTACTCAAGAATCTATCAACATCTTCATGACATACTAATGGTAGGACAGACTGATGCAGACTTATACAATGCATTTATTTATTTTATTTTATTTTACATTTTCTGACTGGGATAGTCCAACTGGACACATGTCCATTGCAGCGGAGGCTCGGGGAGAAAAGTTCCAAACTTACAAACACAAAGACAACCAATTTACAGTACATGCACAAACATTGTATTAACATACAAGTTACAGTCTCCCATTTCAAGTCTATGAAGAATACAGTTTATATTCAGAAATATATACAAACATGTTACAGTTTCTCTTATCAAACCTTTTAGTGCGAGAGGTTAGTCGCTGTTAATAAAAAATTGCAGGGATACAGAAGTAGTTGAGGCTTTAGTCAGGGTTAGAGCAAAGACATAACCAGTGAGTTTTAAAATACTGGGTTAGATTTTTTTTTTTTTTTAAACTGATTAAGGGAGGGGTTCAGAGTAAGGTCAGATGGGAGCGAATTTCAGGGTTTTTGCCTACTGAATTTGCAAACAAAGATTCTCCAGATAGGTTCTTGGCTTAACAGACTGAACCAACAGTTTTGTAGTGGAACAAAGAGGCCTAGTATTTTTGAAGGGATGGATAATGTTTTTAAGGGAGGGTGTTTTTTTCTGGATAGTTAATAACCTTGAATGCTACAGTAAGCTGATTATATTGAATTAGCCTGGGGAGTTCTAGCCATCCCAAGAAGTTTAGGTTTTGACTATGGTGTGTCCTGTAGGGAGTTCCTGTGGCAAACCTGGCAATTTGATTGCAGCAGCTAGAGAATTTGTTGAGATCAGTTTTGTTCAAGTTAGTGAGTACTGGCAAAGCATAGTGTAGAGATGAAAGCAGATGGCTATGGGCAATAGCAGTCCTAGCTAGGGTGGTGAGAAAAGGTTTGTCTTTGTATTATTATTAACAGTTTTAATAGTTTGGTTTACTTGCATATCATATTTGAGGTTGTTGTTTATTATAACATCCAGGAGTTTGGTATACATATCTGGTGAGATTATGATCCCATTGTTAGATGTTATAGTAAACGAAGGTAGAGTGTATTTGCGAGTAGGGTAGAAGAGAAATAGCTTTGTTTTATTAGGGTTTAAATATTAGCTGTTGGTTAGCGATCCAGTTTTCCACCATATTAAAGGTTTTCTGGGTTAAACTAAGGAGATCTGTAGGGGTAGAGGCTGAGCAAATCAGGGTGGAGTCATCGGCATATTGTATACAGGTTGCGCCTGGGATTACAGTGTGGAGGTGACTGATAAAGAGGTAGAAAAGAAGGGGACCCAATATGGAACATTGAGGGACACAGAGTAACAGAGAAGGGTGGAGAGTTTGCCCTACCAAAGGACAGCCTGCTGTCTTCCACTAAGATAAGATTGAAACCATTGTATAGCATGGTTGCTTAGGGATATTTTATTTAGGGTAAGTAATAGTAGCTGGTGGTTAACCATGTTGAAGGCCTTGGAAAGATAGAGAAACAGGGCAGAAGATAGTTTGTTGCTGTTACGGTTGGAATTTATGACATTAGAAAAGGAGAGGAGGGCTGAGGTGGTACTGTGCGGTGGCCTAAATCCATGCTGGGAGTTGGCCAGAAGATTATATTGAATAAGGTAGTGTAAGAGTTGTTTATGGATACAGTTCCTAAAATTTTAGCCAGAGGGGAAAGGATAACTATTGGTTTATAGTCTGACAGCTCAATGGAGCTGCCTCCTTTGTGGAGTGGTATGACATGTGATATTTTCCAGATAGACGGGATAGAGGCTTCAGTTATGGTTCTGTTCATCAAAACAGAGACCGGGTATGCTACAAAATCAGCAGCTTTTTGCAGGTAGTCCGCAGGGAGGAAGTCAACTGAAAGGGCGGCTGGTTTGAGTTTTTTTTAATTAGGGCTCTAATGAGTGAAGTCGGAACTTTTCGGAAGCTAAAGGAGAGAATATCACTGGGTTTAGGGTTTCAGCATTAGAAAAAGTGGGTTTAAGTTTGCTAGCAAGGGCCTGGATGGTTTCTATAAAGAAACTGTTGAAGGTGTTGGCATTGGACTCTGGCGAATTTTTGGGTTGGAGCTGTGGATTGCCCTGGGTGGAGGAGTTAAATACCTGTCCAGAATTTCTCTGGCTTGTTGTGGTGTTTCTGCTGTAGATGGCAGAATTGTTTTTTGTCTAGTAATATGGATTTTTTTGTTTCATTCCTATATTGTCAAAATTTGAGTTGATCTTGTGTGGCTTTAGAGGAGCGCCAAGTGTTCCAGGCATTACTTCTTTGGATGATCTTTAGTTTGGTTTCTTTAGTGAGCCAGGGGACAACTTTTGTTTTAATTCTAATAGAATATGCATGGTTATCAAGGATGGCCAGGAATGTGTTAAAGTGAGTTACTGCCTCATCTAGTGATAGTTGTTTTAGAATTGACCAATTGCATAATTTAAGTTCTTCTAAGAATTTATTAAGGCTGAAGTTTTTATTCTTTCTTATTGTTTTGTAGGTTGGTAGATGTGGGCATCCAACTTTATGCCCAATAGTATACGTTAAGAAATGATCACACAGACGTTCAGAGAGAGTACCTGATTTGTACATGTGGTGGGTGCTATTAATTAATATCCAGTCTAGAATACTTTATTGTTAGGTTTGCTGATCCTAGTAGGCAAGGTTATAGTTTGTGTAAAACCTTGTAGATTTACATGGGTGGTTGGGGTCTCTGCAATGCAGGTGTTCCAAACTATATTGGAGGTCCCCTAGAACAATGGTCTCTTGGGGGTAGGTACTGGATAGCCAAGTAGATAATGTATTCTAGGGTCCCCGAGTTATTACCTGGGGGAATAGACACATACTATGTTTACACATTTGTTTTTATTTATTTGTAGTTTGGAAATCATAATATCTGCTTAGTTAAATATAGGTGGTTGAAGGTTGCCTAGACTAACATTTAGGGTGGTTTTATAGAGAATAGCAACCCCTTCCCCTTTCCTGGTAAAACGATCTAGCCAGAGTATATTACACTCTGGAGGCAGAATTTCATTACCTGGCGTAGTTGGTTTTAACCATGTTTCAGTGAGACAAAGTATGTCGGGGGAGTAGGTTGTCAAGAGAGCATGGAGAATGTGGACATTACTGTTGATGCTCCTAATGTTTAAGTGGCAGGTCAATAGTGAGTTGGAGGGTCTATTTAGGCTTTGTCTTATGTTTGGGCTGTTATGATTAGAGTTAGTGTTGCCTGGGGATGCTGGCCCAGGAATGGGGTGGATATCCCCATCAATAGTAAGGGTGTGGGGCAAACTAGCTATGAGCTTTAGAAATGTATCAGGTTTTTGGTAGTATTTAGTTTTGGTGTTAACATATCTGGGTATAACAGGATGGGTGTTGGGGGTAAAGGAGTTGCCGTCGATGGACATGAATGAGTGGGCAGAATGGGTTGAGAGAATTTGGGTGGTAGCAAGGCATTTCGGATGGCTGAATCCTATACGAGATTGGTTTTCATAGACTGTTAGAAAATAAAGGGCGAGTAGTCAAGGTAGGGTGTAGAGTAGAGGTGGTGTTTTAGAAGACTTGGTAAGTATTAGAGACATAATGGGGAGAATATAATTATGGTAGGTAGGCAACCTAGGTGTAATAGTAGGCGGGGAGATAGTGGAAGGGGTGGGTTATAAATTAATTCCTGTTGATAGCTGTCCAAGGAGGGGGTGTGGCTGAGGGGTTATACATTTAGAAGTACTGGGGGCAGGGAAGGGTGCGAAGGGAACCCGGAGGGTGAGCAGAGCAGGGTTTAACCACACCAGAGGAATCCTCAGAGGCTGCGATTTAAGTAAGAGGCTTTTTTCTTGTTTTACTTGCCTTAAATTCCAATCTATATTCTGTTTTTAAACACAGACAGCACCTTTAAACAGTAAAATTTGGTGGAACATTTTAGCATTACGAGCCTTATTTAACGGCTGAGAAGTTTGGTGCCTTTGACCCAGTATGGCTGAATTAAACAGTTTAAGGAGAAAGACGTTAGAAAAAAAATTGTAACCTTAGTTAAAAATAAAATTAAAAATAAATTATTATACTAAACCTGTACTTTTTTGTATCCCCAAAATTCACCTGTAACTTCTAGTATCCCCAGAAATTCAAAGATTTTGGGGGATCAGTCTCTCTGACCTACAGTTAACGCTACTAATTATAAAACATACTCTTTAGCCACATATACAGACTTTAGGCTTAAGGATGTATTTAAAAGAACTCATATTTTAAGGATTCCTGGGACTTCCTTACGAGAATTGTGACTTCACTGTTTGAAGAAACTCTCATTTTTGAGATAACGGATAAGGATTTATTCTCAGTTGTTCCCATGATATTGGGCTTGAATGGTTCTCACAATATATGAATAAATTTAATGATAATTAGAACCAAAAAATCAATTGTCTGGCTACTTTATTAGAACTAGTGCTGTGTAACAACTTAACATTTTTGAGGGATCCTTCCATAATCAAATAAGTACAGCTATGGAGGCTGTTTGTGCCCCCATTTATGCCATTACTATTATGGCATACTGAGAAAAGAATTTTATATTTAATTCCCCTTTTAGAGAACACCTGAGTCTGTATGCCCGATTTGTGGGTATTTGTATTTTTTGGAAAGTAGTCTTGAGTAATTAGAATAATTTATGTATTTTGTAAATACTTCTACAGAATTTTTGCAGTTTACCTTTAGTAGTTCAGGAAAATTAGATTAAATAATTTCACATACAAAGGATCTAAAATAAGAGAAAAACTTTTGTTTCTGGGATCTTCAGAAACCCCCCTTACTCTAAAACCAGTTACATTTTTCGGGTCTATATTTAATGTTCGAACATCCAAAATTTCGAGTGTCATAAGGTTGACACCATATGATCAGATTTTTGAATGTGAATTCCATACACCACAGAATGGGAAGTTTTCCCTTTGCTGCACTGTAGTGTTATCTCGGAGTTGGTATATTTAAAGAGCGGGGGGGAGGTGTGAGGGCTGGGGATGCAGGGGGGGCTTGCCCCCTAATTAAAACATTCAGGTAGGCGTTCTCATTTATTTTGTTTTATTAGATATTCGAACTTTTCACAAGTTTGATTATCTAATAGAGACCCACATTTTTCTTGCTGCCACTCTTTGCATCAGGGGGGAAAAAGAACACAATAGTTAAAGAGCAAATGGTTTGTGCAACCAGAATGGTTCCTGAAGAAGAGTTATTTTTTGAGGAAATAATGAAATTAAAAGAAACTTTTTTAGGCAAGGGCTACTCTAGTGATTTAATAAATGAAACCTTCCATGAAGTTAGTAGAAAAAAGTTTGGATATTTAGGTTTTCCTTTTAGGCACCAATGTCGAGTTTTTCAACCAGCATTCAAAGGTTGGTGACCTCTACAGGGCAACTGTTTTGACCCACAATGTGGATTGTAGTGAAATTTAAGTTCTGGGTCAAAATTGGAATATTTTTCAAAGACTATGAAATGACTAGGTCCCTGGGTAATGCACCCAGGATTGTGTATGAGGAGGACAGGAATATCAAAAAAATATGTTAGAAAGACTTTTACCCGATGGGAGTTACCACAGCAGTAACAAAAAGAGTACACAAATGTGGCACATATATGCAGGGTAAATGTATCATGGAAGGTGAATAGATTGACACTGATGGCAATGAATGGGTCAATAAGAAGGGCCAATTTAAATTATAGATCAAAAAGGGTTGTATATATGTGGCTCGTTGCTAACTATGCCTAGGGTTCTACAAAGGAAAAGGCTTAACTGTATTTAAGGAACTAATTTATGAACATCTATGCGATAAGAAAATAATTAAACACAATGTCCAGCTAGGGCATTGCGTGGATTTGTGAATCATTTTAAATTTATGATAATGGATACTGTTTATGTTGATCTGAGAGTGGTCCCCTGGAAAATAAAACTGGAAACCTTAGAATTGAAATGGCAGCTTGTTACTTCTGCTGACAGATTTCTTAGGTTAAATTAAATGGCATCCAGTGACACCATTCTAAAACAGTAATTATGATTAATACAAAATACTAAAAATACATTTTACTAAAAAAACAGTATTTCGTCAACTACATATAGTATTATTGTATGTACATGTGTTGAGGTACTGATATTGTAAGCTACCCATGATTTCGAGGGTAGTGTAGCTTTAAGAATTAATTGGTGTACTTGGTGACCTTTTATGAACAGGGTTATAAAGACCCTGTGTTTTTTTAACACAACAGTTGTGGTGAAGTCCTGCGTAATGATTTGGATGAATGCATTTAACTAAGTGTTAAACTAATACTCAAAAACAGGTAACATTCTTTAACAACTGGTTGTTCATATTTCGGAAAGTGTTTTTGCTTCCAAATTTAATTAATGTTAAGGAAATTTTAAGTGTGCTAAATCAGCACAACTGACCAAACTGCTAATGCTTTTCAAATACAATGTGAATTGTAAAATATAGCAGAAGCAAGGTTTCTAAACACTTTAACCAACAAGAAAAACTACTGCGAAAGATTAACGTTATGCCTACAGTTAAGGATACAACTCAATTAATGGAGGACTCTACAGCAATGAAGTTCACTAGCAAAAAAGAATTCCTGGGACCATTACATGACCAAGTAGCTACCACAAAAAATATATAAATCAATCAATGGCCAGCCCACCAGCTCCTGCTTCTTAGTCATCAAGACTGCCTGTACGCCAACCCATCTGCTTGTCTGAACTCAGTTACCTTTCCCTCCCAAAACTTTCCTTCGCCAATTTACACCAATTAAATTCCAGCCCCCTCATCTATTTTCTATACCCTTGCTTGCAGTAATCTCTATTGGTAAAATCTTCCCTCTCATGTTGCTTAGATCTTCGAATACTTTGATACTTAATGTTGTTGTTGTGTCTTTCGGCTTTTCTCAGTTAGGAGTCGTCACAGTGGAACTCCGGTCCACTAATGATTGGCAGCAGATATTTACATGCCGAGTTGCCGGCCCTGACGCACAACCTTCAACGAAGGTATGCCCATTCACACACATCTCCACACAGAAGACACTCTAGCTGAGAATCGAACAGGATGTCTTACTGTGAAGAGACAATGCTACTGCACAACCACCACCATAGTCTACTTTGATACTTAATGTACGTGATGTTTTATATCGTTATTTTCCTTAAGGACATGCATACAAAATCCAACTATCTCCCTATTGTTCAAACTCCTTGCAATTTCATTATTCCCTTCAACTATGCATTTACAACCTTTCTGCTTGTGTTCTATACATGCACCTTAAGATAGCGCCAAAGTAATCTTCTCCAAAATAAATCCTTTCAATTTTTATTACATGCAATTTCTCTAATTGATAGAAAATGCCTAACCTGTAAAACTAATGGGACTTCTGTCATCTCTTTTGGTTTAGTATCTTCCCATTTATCCTTCGCTTCTGCAACAAAAACTGTTTGATTCCATACTTCTAATGGATTCATTTCCTCTCCCCACCATAAAATACAGAAATCGCTGGGCCAAATTCATAAGTAGGTACTTGGATTTAACACTATAACCTTTGAAGAGACTTGAAGCAGCCTCACAAAGTCTCTCAACACAAAAATGTTCCCTTTCCAGACTTATAAAGTATACAATCAACACAAATAAAGTAAACCTATATTTATTACCATAGCATTTTTATCTTTAAAAATGAGCCCCATACTCCTTATTCAACCTATTATCCTATCAGGGAATGCAAATGCTGCAGTTCTTTCGTCCAAAGTCCCAGCCGACTCAACTTCTACACATCAAGACCATTCAAGAACTGTTGTGTTTCAGGGCTGCAGTTACATTTCAGGTTTCCCAGTGTGAAAACAAAAAGGAAAAAAGAACCAATGAAACTGTACACCTGGGTAAAGTTAGGTTAATGCCTACCTAGTAAGTACACTGCATGGATGCTAGCAAAGACGACATTTGGAGAACAGGAAAGAAAAGCACCCAAAAAAGGTGAAGAGAAAAAACACTGTCTGGGAAGAATCCAGAGGGTATTCAGCAAATAGCGTTCACATTTCAGCTTTGCTTCAAGAGATAACATCTAGTAATTTAGAGGAAGAAAAATAAAATGTAGTCAAAGGTGATTATAATAAATTAAACATTGATGGAATATATCAAATCAAAACAAAAGGCTGAAAAAATTGAAGATCTAGCTTCCTATACAGATGAACCGATAAAACTGCAAAAATCAAAAGTTGAAAGAAAATGCTGGCCAAGTATCAGGCTTCTTAAGAGCCATTTCAGAAAAAAAGGGTTAGAATACAGAACAAGAGAAAACCTGACATTTTCTGCCGCACCAGACAAACAGGAAGGAACAGTCTGTTTGGAGTAGTGTTCCACAGCAGGATTTGTGGAAACTATAGTTTATGCTCCAAACCTAGCCATGAGAAAGCAGCCAAGACCTAGATTAGTAAATGTGCAGTCATACCAGCAGAATGAGGTGATCCTGACAAAACCATGGCAGAAGGAAAAAGTAGTGAGAGCTGGAGACAGCAGAGTGTCTGTGGAAAACGATTACTCACTGTACACCACAGAAGAAAGAAGCAAATTTATCCCAGCAACCAGAGAATATTGAAAAGGCAGGTGTCAGATTTGAGCTGCTGTATTCAAATAGTATTCTTCCTGGAAAAACAAGAGACATTTCTGATGCAGAACTGGCTAAGCAGGAAATAAAAATATTTATCCAACAAAGAGTGAGCCAGCAAGTTTCTCATTCTTCTGCCAAAAAAGCTCAGCGAGAGACTGTCAGTGAAACCTTTTCCAATATTCCAAATGAAATGTTAGAGAGAGAGAGAGAGAGAGAGAGAGAGAGAGAGAGAGAGAGAGAGAGACACACACAGAGAGAGAGAGAGAGAGAGAGAGAGAGAGAGAGAGAGACACAGAGAGAGAGAGAGAGAGAGAGAGATGGGAAATAAGCGTGTACTGATTTTGTACAAATTAACTAAAATAAAAACGTTGCTTGCTCTTACAAAGGAAAACAGATGGAATGCACAAAGCTCAAGTCAGGTCTGTTATCCTACCTGTAACCCAGAAGTAGGACAGGACAGAATACAAAGGATTACTCCAGATAAAGATCAATTCAGCAAGCAGATCTAGGAGAATTCATTCTCTCTCTCAGATCCCCCCTCTGTGGGAGAAATAAAGATGCCTTATTGAAGTTAGAAGTAGTTTATTTGGTTAGAGTCTAGTGATTTTATCCAGACTAATCACTTTATACTTTGTTTCTGTTTTTTTTTTTTTTTTTACAAGGGTGGAACTCTAGACTAATGTCCTTGCTATATACAAGTTTTGTTTTTTTTTTGTAAACAAACAGGCTTGGAAAATAAAGTAAAATGATGAAAGCTATGAAAAACTGAGAAGTGCTGAGCTTCTTTCATCTGCAAATATATGAGCCCCCCACCCCCCCAATTCGCAAGTGTTCTCAGTGAGAAACTGGAGGCCTGCATCTGAAAGCAGTTAGCCAGGCGAATTCTGTACATTCTATTCCAAGTAATATTTATAAAGACTTCTTTCTGCATCTGCAAAGTTAAGGTTCCCCCACCCACTGCAGATGAGCCATCTGCAGGTGCAAGCAATTAACACTGAGAGTCATGGGAAGTGAATAACAGATGGCAGCCTCCCCAACCAGCATAAATACTTAAATGTACTTGACAGAACAGGGCATAATTTAGTTTTATTTAAAAGTTAGCCGTGCACTTGTCCTTACTGTTACCAAGTCATTTTCTGAAAGCATTCAAGCTGTTTTTCACAACTGGGAAGGTAGTATATAGATCAGTAAAGAACAGACAACAATCACCATAAATGGGAAGACAAGACTACATGGGCTTTAGCATGGGTAGCCTTAAACTTTAGATTAGGTTATGCCTGTGGGTGCAGCTGAGGATTTGGGTCAAATTTTCCTATATCAAGGGTTAAACATCATTTGTTGAAAAAGTACACAGTTGTCTGCATTTGTTCTAAGTTAATAGGGGATGGGTGTATGTTCTGAAAATGTATTTAGTTGTGCTTTAATGATATGTCTCAAACAAAAAAAGTCTCTAAATATGACAAGCTCAAATGGAGATAAGCCTTCAAAACGTCTGTTCATGTTAAAGTTGAAAATATACATGACAGTTTTTTTAGTGTGTAAATGGAAACAATAACTTTTTATCAAAATGGCTACTCCATACACAGCATCTTGAAATGTAAATGGCCTTATAGATATAGACAAAAAGGAAAAAGTCACCTGAAATGTATTAAAGAAATGCAAATTGGAAGTAGCACTGCTGCAAAGGAGACACTTGGACAGAAATGAGCAAGTGAATTTCACAAAGGAATTCAGTACAGACATTCGGCACAGTATCAGACAAAGTAAAAGGGGAGTCGTACAGACTTGCTAAAAGCAGTCCCAACAGTGGTACATTTGTGGTATTAAGGGCTAATGGCAAGGAATGTACTTATATTCCACTAAAAACTGCTATTAAAGAATTTAAGAAAGTTTTGAAAATATTACTTAAGGTGGGGACTGAACTTAATTTGCAATAATGAAAATATACATCAGCAGGATATAGATTTTACTTTTATTTAATATCTGTTGACCGGGAAAAGTCTGACTAGGACAGAGTCTATTTCCAGCAGAAGCCCAAGGAGAAATGCTCCAGACAAGTCTTTGGAATGTGGGAGGAAAAGTACAGTTTTGTACCTACCATAAATGTAGATGTTAATGCTCATACAGCTGCAGTCATAACAGATGGGTTATCCTGCCGTCAGGCGGGTCCTCGGTTGGCCGAATTCCAAAGTCTAGATCCGGCGTCGGTTGTCGTCGCTTCTTCCCTGACGTCAGTGCGGCAGGGGTATAAAAGAGGCAGCCAACGCCATTTTCTTCAGTTTTTCTTGCCCCAGATGTCAGGTGCCCCCAGAAGGAATGCAAACATAATGTTATGCAAAGATGCAATGTTGATAAATCAAAAAACAGTAGTGCAAGCAAATACACCATAAAAGAATACTCCAAAAAGGTTATATGAAAAGTGTTTGTCATAAGGCCTGTCCAAAGAGGGGATGGAGGGAGGGAAACCTGGACTGCAGCTGTATGAGCACTCGAACATCTACATTTATGGTAGGTACAAAACTGTACTATGTTCATCATGCATACAGCTGCAGTCATAACAGATGGGTAGAATCCCAAAGCTAAGCAAGGGTGGTAGGCACTAAGTGGAACTAGGAGGGGCTAGGATGCCCTGCAAGACTGCTGTGGCAAAGCCCACTCTAGATTTTGAGTATAGTGAGAGGTGAGAGTGCTTGGAGAAAGTGTGCACTGAACTCCAGGTGGCTGCTTCCAAAATGTCCTTGGTAGGGACCACCCTGAGGAAGGCTGCAGAGGTAGCTGAGGCTCTGGTGGAGTGGGATCTGATGCATGCAGGCACAGATTTTCCATGAAATGAGTAACAAAAAAGTGTATGCAGTGGGTTATCCATTTTGAAATTGTCTGTTTGGAAATAGCCTTTCCCTGAGCACCTGCAGCACAGGACACAGAGTTGCTCAGATTTCCTGAATGGCTTTGTTCTGTCCAAATAGTAACGAAGTTGTCTGTGAATGTCCAAGGAATGTAGTAGTCTTTCCCCTTTGTTTTGTGGATTAGGATAAGAGGTAGGTAAGTGATAGTCTGATTCAAAGCTAGACTGGATACTACCTTTGGCATAAAAGGTAGGGTTGGTTCGTAAGGAAACTCTGTCCTGATGGAAAATGATGAATGGTTGCACAGCCATGAGGGCCTGTAGCTCCGAAACCCTGCGTGCTGAGGTGATAGCCAGAAGAAAGGCCGTTTTCCATGACAAGTACTGTAACTCTGTTGAAGAAGCTGGCTCGAAGGGAGGAAGGGTCAGCTTTTCCAATACAAAGTTGAGGTCCCAAGCAGGGACTGGTGGTTTCCTTGGGGGTTTTATATTATTTGCCCCTCTGAGGAACTGCCTTAAGAGAGGGCGAGAGAATAAACAAGGATCTGTGTTGTATTGTGCAGAAATGGCTGAAGCGTGGATCTTGATGGAGAAGGAAAGTCCATTGTTTAACATCTCAGCTAGGTGCTGTAAAATTTACCCAAGGATTCTGTCCCTTTTCTTGATTCCAGGCACAAAATCGTTTCCATTTGGCGGAGTAGGCCTTTCTAGTAGAGGGTCTTCTGGCCTCCAAGATGACATCCTGCACCTCCTTGGAGAGGAGAAACTGTTGGGAAATCAAGGAATTCTCCATGCAGCTAGATTTAGAGTTTTGAGATTGCTGTGAAGGGTTTTGTAGTTGTGCTGGGACAACAGAAGAGGAACTAGAGGTAGGATCCATGGTGGGGAATGTGTCAGGCTCTTCAGGAGCGGATACCAGTGTTGTCTTGGACAGTCTGGAGCAATGAGAATCATTTTCGGCCTCTCTGCTCTGGCTTTTAATAGAACTTTGGGCAGCAAAGGAAGAGGCGGGAAGGCATAGACTGTCAATGTTGCCCAATTGAAGGAAAGTGCGTCCACTTTCCAGGCCTGTGGACGATAGGTCCTTGAACAAATTTTTTTCAAATGGCAATTTCTGTGGTTAGCAAAGAGATCTATGTCTGGCTGTCCCCATGCCCGAGTTATCTTTGTGAAAACTTGAGGATGCAACTTCCATTCATGTGGATCTGTCATATTTCTGCTTAGGATGTCTGCCAGTGTGTTTTCCTTCCCTGGCAGGAATCGTGCCTGTAGTTGAATTTGCAATTCCAGTGCTGTGTTCCATAGGGTCATGGCTTGTCTGCACAGGGGGTATGAATGAGTCCCCCCCCCCCGTTTATGGACCACATCACTGTGGTGTTGTCTGACCTTATCAATAGCTGGCCTGGATGCAGTAGGTCTTTGAAGGTCATAATAGCCTTTTGCACGGCTAGCATTTCCTTTTGTTTGATGTGAAGTAGCTTCTCTTTTCGGGTCCATTTTCCCTGAATGCACTGACCTGTCAAGTGTACTCCCCAGGCATAGTCTGAGGTGTCTGTTGTGATTTGAGTTGCTTGAGGTACACAGAAAGGAAGACCTGTGTTTTTTTGGCAAGCTTGAGTCCACCACAAAAATTCCTTTTGAAGGCATGGAATGAGTGGTATAATTGCTTCCAAGCTGTGACTGTGTTGAGACCATAAGTTTTTCAGGTACCATTGAAGTTTCCTCATATGCAGCTTTGCACATGTGATTAGTAGGATGCAAGATGCCATGAATCCCAGAGCCTGCAGGACTTTCCTTGCAGTTAGCCTGGTGTACGTTGCCATTTTTCTGAAGTATTGAGACAGTTGCCCTTGCTTGTCTGGCGTGAGGTAGGCCATCTGGGTGGTTGTATCCAAGCTGGCACCCAGGAAAATTATTTGTTGAGAGGGTATTAGTTTTGATTTCTTTTTGTTGACTGTGTATCCCAGGAAGTTCAACAGTTTTATTACAAATGCCAGGTGCTGCAGTAGTATGTCCTTGCTGTCCGCTTGGATCAGGCAGTCGTCCAGATATGGGTAGATTTGTATCCCTTGTAGTCTGCAGAAGGCGATTACTGATGCCAGGCATTTCGTAAACACTCTGGGTGCAGTAGATAAGCAAAGGGCAATGCAGATAATTGGTAATGGGTTGAACCTGCAAGAAGTCCGAGGTATCTTCTGCAATCTTGTCCGATAAGGACATGCAGGTATGCCTCCTTGAGGTCCAATGTTACCAGCCAAGACTCCTTGCCCAGCATGGGAAGAAGCTGCTGTAATGTGAGCATTTTGAATTTTGGCACCTGTAGATATGTGTTTAGGATGGATAGGTCTAAGATAGGTCTCCAATCTTTGTCTTTCCTTGGTACCAGGAATAGTCTGGAATAAAACACTTGACCTTGTTCTTTTGCAGGTACCTCTTGAATTGCTTTCATGTCCATGAGAGCTGAAACTTGTTTTTGTGCCTCTGCCCTTTGATTTTGTGGCAGGTTTGGCATGCCTCTCATTTTTGGAAGGGTGTGAAAGTGGAACCTGTAGCCTCTGTCTATAATGTCCAGAATCCATTTGTCTTTTGTAACAATATGCCAATTTTTTGAGAATAATGTCAGTTTTCCGCCCAAAGGTGCTGCCATTAAAGCTTTGCTTGGCAGGTGTAGGGGGAAGTCATTGTGTCTGTTTTCTAAAAGACTGTGATCTATCTTCTCCACCTCTTGGGGTTGGTGCTTGCCACTGTCTGGCTCTGAAAGATCCTTGAGGTTGCCCTCTACCCCTAGGGCATCTGTATCTGCCCCTTTGAGGTCTGTCCGTGGCTGGAAAGGACCAATTTTTTGAAGGCCAGTTTCTCCTGAAACGTGGAGGCTGTACCTGCAGGAAATCTTTCACTGTTTGCATCGATTTCGCTTTTTCCTCCATTTTCTTTAGCACCTCCTCAGCTTTAACACCAAACAATACATCTTTTTGAAGAGGTGCATCTAATAATTTAGCTTTGACATGATCTGGTAAGGTTTGCTCTTTGAGCCAAGCATGCCTACGTATAACAGACCCTGTAACAGCAGCTCTACATGAGGCCTCTAAAGCATCAAAACCACACTGCAAGGTATGTTTACCCACTTGCTCTGCACCATGCAACAAATCCTGCAACTCTTTGAAATCTGGTTGTGTCATCTTGCTTTTCAACCGAGATATCAAAAACTGCTGATACTTTAACATATGGAACTGACAGTTTAATGCCCTCATGGTTAAAGTGGCCGAGGTGTACACCTTTCCCCCCCACCTTTCTATAGCTGTGGAATCTCTCTCTGAAGGTAATGGGTTTTTAGCAGTAGAGGCCTTAATCCCCTTGGGACCCTGTGAAATTGTTTCTGGGTCAGCAGTATGGCTTTTATATAGGAACTGGTGGGAATCAGGAACCCGGTAATACCAGTCTGATTTAACAGGAGCTGGAGGCAAAGAATCTGGATTAAGGCTGGCTTCTGTGTACACATCATCCAATATATCTAAAACAGGAGGGATAGCCAGAGGCCTATGCTGGGGAAGTAGAAGAAATTCCCTGAGCCTTTTCTTGGGATACGAGTAATCTTGGCCTTCCCAATGAAAGTGTTCCCTCAATGTATGCAGGGTTTCCCCAAAAGAGAAGTCCTCAGGGGGGGGGAGACCAAGGGAATAGACTCCTCTGCATCAGAGTCTTCGAATGGAGAATAGGCATAATCCTGGTCCTCAGATAGTTCTGAGGTAATAGAAGCTTGATCTGAGAAAGGGTAGTCTTCCTCTAATCTGGGCCTTTTGTCAGAGGGGGGTTGAGAACCCCTGATAAGAGTAATCAAATCCTCAGCCATTTTAAGCATCTGTTTTTTAGGCATGGTGCCTTGAGAGGGGGTCTAAGGAACCTGTTTTTTTTTTGGTTTTCATGGCCGCTTTAGATTTAGTGAAGGCTTTAATAGAGAAGGAGGAAAGCCTGAAGACCCCTTGAGAAATGGCAAGCCTGTCTAAATTCTGAGTTTCCCCGCCAGGAGTGGCGTTGGGATCTGTAGTAGGAATGGGGGCCGAGGAGCCTGCGACCTCGGGTACTGAAGACACCGGTAATGCATTGTCATCGGTAGTCAGGGGCTGCGTAGGCGCCTCGCTGAGTACCGGAGAACCGGTAGTCGGCATTAGCGTGGTTTCAGTAGGTGGTGCGGACCTCGTATGTCGGTCCTTATCTTTGCGTTTTTTGCTCAAAACTGGAGTCAGAGTATCAGACGACATAATATAATTAAACTTTTTGCCGAAAAAGTGAAGGGCAAACTCCGCCCGACGATTAATAGTGCGTTTATTGAATCTAGCACAGAAACGGCAGGCCGAGACGTCGTGGTCTGGGCCTAAGCAAGGTATACAGAAAGAGTGGAAATCCTTATGCAGAATTTGCTTCCCACAAGAAATGCAATTATTAACTTTGTCTGACATCGGTCTGAGGCAAGAAAAGTTTCCCCAACGGGGTACTTAGCTTTCAAGAAGACTTCAGCTGAAATACTTTCGTAAATCTCAGGAGCTGGCCAACCGGCACTTGCAAACTTCTTCTGCTTCAGGTACCGCGCGGCAAGAAAGACTGGAGAAAATGGCGTCGGCTGCCTCTTTTATACCCCTGCCGCACTGACGACAGGGAAGAAGTGATGACAACCGACGCCAGACCTAGACTTTGGAATTCGGCCGACCGAGGACCTGCCTGACGGCAGGATAACCCATCTGTTATGACTGCAGCTGTATGCACGATGAACATCCAGAGTATCCAAAGGAGACCCACACCAATGCAGGGAGGACATGCAGACTCCATACAGAAGACGCCCCAGCCAAGAATCAAACCGAAGAATCTCTTTGCTGTGAGGCAAAATTAACTGCTGTACCACTATGCTGTCCTAGATGTAAAGAAAAAAAAAAAAAAGAAAGATTTTTGAAAAGAATTTATGAAAATACGTGGCACAGAAAATGTGAAACCAGTAGTAGGCAGTCAGATAACTCCGCACGTGCAATAAATGGGCTAGACTGGATAAAAATATTTCATAGAAACAAACATTAATTGAAAGCTTCAACACATCCAACAACCATTTTAAATCTTGTACCTATAAAAACTATTATAACAATGCAGGATAATAAAGCAAAAAAAAAAAAGAGAGAGAGAGAGAGACTTGCACTTAACTCATGCCCTCTAGTAGAGCTCATTTGAGTGAGTACTTTAGCTCCAAGTGAGTGTGGCTTTAGCCTTTAAAAATTGAAGTTACCACCTTACAATTCTAACAAATACTGACAGAGGTCATATATCAATACAATTGTGTTTGCCATCATGTATGCCTCAAGATAAAATATTCTGACACCTTGTATGTAGCATGGTTTTAGAATTATTAATGCAAATATGAACAGGCAATATTTGATGCCTAGAGGCGCAGTAGAAGGTAACTGCAGAAACGCCTGGAGACGTCACTCGGCTATAATGATTTCTGTTTTAACAGGTAGGTGCTAAAGGAATGAGTGTTGTAAACTACTCGAGAGTCATCAGAGAAGCCTTTCTGCATTGGAAGGAAGCCTGCTAGCTTATCAGAGGGAGTGGTAAACACTAGGTAACCTATCTACCACATAAGGAGTGGTTTCTGGCCCAGAAATTGTAGTTATTGGCCATTTGGACGATACTTTCCATCTCATTCAACTCCCTGATTTAAAAGCCTTCAATTGTACTAGTTTCTTTCCTGTAACTAGTCTAGTCCACATACAGATTCTTAGTTTTAGCACCTGAATTTGCTTATTCATGCTCAGCACTTATTCAGAACTTATTGTAAGCACTAAATAAGCTACAACTTACTACAGCACTCAACCATCCTCATTACCTAGAGGGTAAACAGTTTCTGTACTTACGTTCCTCACTTGTTTAGAGAAAAACAACTCTTGTACTCACTTTCCTCACTTGTCTAGAGGAAAAAATAGTTTTTTATTCAGGCATGTCCAAGGGTCAGCACCCAGTGTTCTCTTCGGTCTATATGATGAATCTGGGCATCATGGGGCAATGCAGCAACTGCCTCATGTACACAAACAACCCTTTCCTTCTACCACCCAACACTACAACCTGTAAGAGGATGCACTTATCTACCCAAACTGGAGGCAAAGCTCTCTCCAACCAAGACTGAACTTGACAGTCAAGAGGAGAAGGTAAACACTTGCACCACACCACACTCATCACATAGTCCCACTAAACCTACAAAAGCAGAAAAAACAAGCCAGCAACAAGTGGACCGCTCGTAAATATGTAGTTTAATAATAAACTACTAAAGCAACATAAAGGCTTACAAACAAACCGGTTTCGGCCCGGATTTTAACCTGGCCTTCTTCAGTGTTTAACAGAGAAGCCAATCATGAAGTCTTTTTATATAATCATGAAAGAATTATGATTGGTTGACAAAAACTACTATGCTCATGAATATTCAACAAAAATGTACTTTTCAAATTTATTATAAACATTCATTAAGCCCTGGGCTAAAAAGTGCACCAAGTTTGGTGATTCATTTCTTTTCTTTCACATCAAGTTTTTTATGCCAGCCACATTTGTTAGTTCTATCGCCAATAATTTTATCAATAATTATAAAATTAAATTGTGCCCTATTATGTACAAGTGTATGTTTATATAGGGCATTAGATGTCTTTTTACATCTAATGTCACTCAGATGTTCTGACATACGTAATCTCAGTGGTCGAGAGGTTTGCCCAACATAAAATGAGTGACAAGTACAACCTGCCATATATATGGCCCAATCAGTATTACAGTTGGCAAAAAACTGAATATCAAAAACTCTTGTCACTGTTTCTACTAGTGAATTCTTTTGTTTTCACCATATGTTTACAGTTGACACAATGACCGCAAGGAAAACATCCCACGAGTTTATCCCCCAAAATAGTTGTTTGATATACCTGGGGTAAAATAGATTCAAAATTATGTTTATAATGATTGAAATGTCCCGCTAGATTCTTTCCTTTACGGAAAGAAAATGAACATTTTTTGGAAATGAGTGTTTGGATTCTAGCATCCGCTTCCAATATATTCCAATTGTCCTTAATAATGTTCATGAAATTATTAGTATTTCTGCCAAATGTGGTTGTGAAACGCAATATATTGCTCGTAGTGGGTTTCTTTTTGTACGTCAAAAGATTTGATCTATGTAAACCAGAAGCATAATTCCGGGCCATTGTAACATACCCTGAGTTGTAACCCCTATCAATAAATCCGTTATGTAAATCTTGAGCATGTTGAGCAAAACTAATATTGTCAGAACAATTACGTCCGATTCTAATAAATTGTGATTTTGGAATGTTTTTCGCGATATGTTTTGGATGAAAGCTGGAGGCGTGGAGCATGGTGTTATATTGGGGAAACTTCCTATGGATTTCAGTTTTTAGAGTATTATCCATATTTCTAGTTACCAAAACATCCAAAAATGTTATTGATTTTCGATCATAAGTGATAGTGAACTGTATTCCCCATTTGTTATCATTCAAGTATTCCATAAATTCCTGAAGATATGAAACATCAGATCTCCACACCATCCAGCAATCATCCAAATATCTCCGCCAAATATCAATTTCAGGTAAGAACAGATTAAGAGTATCGTCATAAATCATAATTTGTTCTATATAAGCCATGAACAGATCAGCATATATAGGGGCAAAAGACGCCCCCATTGCTGTACCTCTGATCTGCAAAAAACATTCCTGATTATAGAAAAGAACATTTTTGGTCAACACATGCTCAGTCAAATTTAGCAAGAAGGTATTGAATCCTGGTTGGTACATATTAGATTTATAGAGCCAAAATTCAATAGCATCCAGTCCAGCCCAATGTGGAATATTAGTATATAATGAGCACACATCTAATGTACAGAGCCACCAGTCCGAATCCAACTGCATATCATTAACAATACCCAAAAATTGAGTAGTGTCCTGTATTCGAGATCTAACAAATGACAACAGAGGCTTCAAATGCATAGTCAGAAATTCAGAAAGTGGCTCAGTGAGTGAGCCCATACCCGACACAATGGGCCTACCTGGTGGATGTAAAAGATCCTTATGTATTTTTGGCAGAAAATAAATATATTGTCTAATAGGGTCAGAGATTGTTAAATGATGTAGTGTTTTTTTTAGTTATGATCCCATTATCAAAAGCAGAATGTAGAAAGCCATCAATTTCCTTTTTAAATACAGGAGTGGGGTCCAGTGGCATTTTAGTGTAATATCGAGCATCATCCAGTTGTTTATGTGCTTCGATATCATAACTCCAATCCAACACAACCACTGCTCCTCCTTTATCTGCATTGATAATGACCAAATCTTTATTGCGTACTAGTTCTTCCAAACAGGACATCTCACCATCAGTCATGTTATTGGGCATAGGTAAACAATGATTAAATTGGAAGTGTAACTCGTTAAGTACACTATGTAAAAATAAGTTAACTGTTGGATGCATAGGGGGTGTGAAAGATGAAGCATGATATTTAAAGATATCCATTTGTGACTGTTCAACATCCCCTTTGTCCTGAAAAAATAATTTAAGATTAATAAGTCTGCAAAATGAAAATAAATCTTGTGCAAAATTATCCTCAGAGACAAAAAAACGGGAATGAAAGATAGTCCTTTATTTAATAGAGATATGTGTTCAGCTGTAAGTACAGTGTTGGAAATGTTAAATACATTATTTATTTGTTCGTCAGTACTTCCATCAAATTTTGTAGACTTGTAACTTTTCTTATGTTTCCTGCCACCCCTCCTCCCTCTGTATTCCCTAAAGGAGGTGTGTAGTTTTTTCGTTTAGGAGTTGGGGAATCCATGGTGGACTGTGTTTCTGTATCTGTCCCTGATGAGGTATCATAATCAGTAGATTCAATATTATTGCCACATCCTTTAAGTATAGAACGCGGTCGTTTCCTTTTGGAATTAGATGAATTTTTGTTTTTGTTGTGCCCCTCTTGAAATCTAACGTGTCTCATATTTTTGAAAGGTTGCCCCTTCTCATAATCAGAAAGATCACGAGAGAATTTTTTTAAGTTTTCTTTCTTTTAGAACAGTATCAAAATTGAGTAATTCAGTGCTGAGTTTTGATAATAAAGCAGAAAAGAAAGTTTCATTTTGATAATGATTACAGTCCTCAATGGATTTTAACACTTGACTAGTTTCCTTATCAATAATCCTAATATAGTAATCAGATAAAGAACTAACAAACTTCATTGAACACTCTTGCTGAATGGAAGACCATTCTGTAGTTAGACTTTCATCGGGGTCTGCCACCAGAGGCTGAATTTTGACCCTCAGACCCCTAGGGCAAATGCCCTTAGCCAAACAAGCTTTGAGTAATTTGTGGTGCCAAACACAAGACCTCAATGTTTTCATATTTTTGTTTAATTCAGCAAAATATTTTTCACATTTTTGTTCCGGCTTCATTGGAATAGTGTTCCCAGAGCCCACACAATCATCACCAATACCAAAAAGTGCAAGATCATCCTTGTCTGATGATTAATCCAAAAATATTTGGTTCAAATCCATGATGGTATTTGTATTCAATAATACTAATTCAATTACGGAATGCTAAATCAAAATGATAATATTCAATACAACCACGTCCTGTGCGTAATACTGGTAGTAATCAATCAATAATGGCAATATACTATCTGTGCCAATGTTATACACCCTATAGCCACATCATACACAAGACAATAATGGTATAGTAGCTCCAGCAATAGTGGACAAAATTAGAGTCGAGTGTTGGGCACCCAAATAACCAAAATGATACAAATAAAAATTATTCCAATGGTCCAAGAAGAAAAAACAAAACCTTGCATGTAGACCCTGTAATGTTCATTGAAATCAGAGTGTTAATGAGATCATATATTTCAACTATAATGTATATTCCAAGAACATACATAAGAATCATCAACTAATAACAACAATGTAAAGACTCCCAAATCAGAATATATCAAAAGTCAGTGTTATAGTAGTGAATATATCACTAAAAAATCCCTAGAAACCATTTATAAACTAACCAATATATAGAATATAGGGATAAACACCCTATATTTCAAATATAGATCATATATAGTGTATTAGAAACAATCTCCAGGATCCTATAATAAATTACTTTTGGAAAAATTCCGAAAATATTGGAAGTTGTATACTTATTGTCCTTAATCTGCTTAAAAAACAGTTGTAATGTTCATAATACTCTAACAATAAGGGCAATATAATATTAGGTACCAAAAAATTTTTTGCACCTTATAGTCACTACATATACAGAACAATAGTATAGTAGTGATTGCACTATTAATGAGCAAAAATTAAAGTTGACTTATGAGCAACTGAATTCCCAAATTTAATAACGTCCAAATGTTAGTCAGATCATGTATTATAACTATTATATGTGCTCCAAATATGTACATAGATATCATCCACTAGTAATAATAGTATATAAATACCAATAATCAATTATTTTAGAAAATCTTTGAAAATTGTGGTGGACAATGTACCAGGTGCCATTTATCAGTTTGAAAGACAAACCATTATATTTATAAAAATACCTCATATATTTATACTGGGGCTATATTGTCCCACTAATAATTATGGCACAGACACAATAGTCACGTGGGTTGCACAAAACAATTAGTGCTTCAATTCTTAATATTATCATATACTGATGTGAGGAGAAATATTTTACAAGATGTTCATACAACATCCAAAAATAAAGTCCCTATATTTCACAGGTAGTTATGTATAATATAATAAGCACAATCATTAGGGTGCTGAGGTAATTGCTTTAAGAAAAAGGGGTTGACAAAAATATAAGAAAGAAATTTTTTGTTGTGTTTGTTGTTGACATCTAATGCCCTATATAAACATACACTTGTACATAATAGGGCACAATTTCATTTTATAATTATTGATAAAATTATTGGCGATAGAACTAACAAATGTGGCTGGCATAAAAAAATTGATGTGAAAGAAAAGAAATGGATCACCAAACTTGGTGCACTTTTTAGCCCAGGGCTTAATGAATGTTTATAATAAATTTGAAAAGTACATTTTTGTTGAATATTCATGAGCATAGTAGTTTTTGTCAACCAATCATAATTCTTTCATGATTATATAAAAAGACTTCATGATTGGCTTCTCTGTTAAACACTGAAGAAGGCCAGGTTAAAATCCGGGCCGAAACCGGTTTGTTTGTAAGCCTTTATGTTGCTTTAGTAGTTTATTATTAAACTACATATTTACGAGCGGTCCACTTGTTGCTGGCTTGTTTTTTCTGCTTTTGATGTTTTTCCAGCCGTGCAACTCCTTACATGCAGGGGTTATTTTGGATGTCCCACTAAACCTACACCACCAAAATCCAAATATAAAAACACAAACACATTTGCGAAGGCTCTCAATAATAATCTGCTCAAGCAACAGAGACCTCCAAAGCAGAAACGCAAGCAACCTCCACTCTCCAACACAACCCAAATGACATAGAGCCCACAGACTCAGTGGGCCACTCCACCACAGACCATAAGGCAAAATAACATACCCAACACAATACTCATAGGTGACTCTATAGTCAGGTACACTGACGTCCCACTCAACAGGCTAAACAAGAAGGTTACTGTCAGCGGCCTGTCGGGTGCCAAGATCCGCCACATAACCAAAACTCAGGTCACTCCACAAGTAAAAATATAACTCAGTCATTGTCCATCTTGGTGTGAATGCCCGAGACGTATCTCCCTGGACTACATGAAGAGAGACATGGATGAGTTCTCAGATCTTGCAGCCCAGACATGTATAACCCTAGCCCTGAGTAGCATCCTAACATTGCCCAGAATGATACCGCAGGACAAAGCGACTGACTTCAACAACTGGCTAAGCTTCTGGTGTCATTCTAAGGGGATCCTGTGTCTGCCTGCCCGGGACAACATGGGTTGACAGACCACGATGCTTTGCCAGAGATAGCCTGCACCCGTCACCCTTGGGATTCCGGATACTGGCTAAGGCTCTTGCCGCACCTATAGTGACTTTTTTAGGCAAGGTTCAAATAACAAATTCACCACCATAACAAGAACAGGCAGGCAAAAACTGAGGGTAATGCTACTAAATGCTAGAAATCTAAATCTCAAAATAAACTCCCTCGAGGCACTCCTTAAAATGGAGAACATCGATATCTGTGCAGTGACTGAGACATAGTTCAAGGCTCCAGACAGCACACCTACATTACCAGACTACAACTCATACCACACTTTTCAGGGATCTAACCAGGATGGGAACACCAAAGGCGGAGGTGTGTCCATATTCATTAAGGATATCCACACCACCAGTACAGTTCCTCAGCATAATGCATTAGGAGGTTAACCAAGTGCACCTAACTCTGGGCAAAACTGCAATCCAAATTGTAGCTTGCTACACATCCCCCACCATGCCCCAGGATTCCCACTCCTCTTTTCTTAACATACTGAAAAATATTAGGGTTCAACCAAACACCCTAATAATGGGCGATTTCAACTACCCCACCATTAACTGGAAAAATTACTCATGTACAAACTCCTTCACTCAACGCTTTCTGGAATTAATAAATTCCAATGCCCTGGATCAACTTATACACACCCCCACCAAAGGCAACAATATCCTAGACCTACTCATTACCAACATGAATGACCAGTACTCCACACCTGAAGTCAACTCCTCAATCAGATCCAACCATAAGCTAATCACCCTAGATATCCACATCCCGCCTCCACTCCCCATTAAGGAAACCATGGTAGAAAAATTTTCCAAAGCCAACTTCATGCTTCTTAAGACAGAAGTGGCTAACTTCCTGACACCCATGAAAATGGACAATACAGTTACGACTGCAGAATCCTACACAAATGCACTTTATAAGCACTTACATGGGTGCACGGATCATGCTATCCCAAACAGAAACAATACGCTATCCTCCAAGAAAAGGAAGCCAATCTGGTGGTCCCCTGCCATAAAGAAACTCTACAACAGAAGGAAGAAACTGTTGCAAAAGAGAGTGTAAAATCCCTTGAGTGGAGGAGCTCCCTGGTCAGCCTCAGTAATAAGCCGAGATCCATCATAAGATCCTCCAAAGCTAGCTATGAAAACAAACTAGCCACTGATTCTAGGGACAACCACAAAGCATTCTACAGCTAGGTCAAGAATCTCAAAGGCAACACCCAGATCTGCTCTGAGTTGCAGCACAATGGCACGAAAATTACAAAGCCAACTGATATTGCCAACATCCTGGCAAATAGGTTCAATGCTAACTTTACCCCCCTCTCACCCCCTAAAGGGCCCATCTGCATACTGGAAGAATGCAAAGTTCCTGTAATCATGGGTGCACAGGTAAAAACCACACTCTCCAAAGCCAAGAACACAGCAACCATGGGACCCGACAACATCCCACACTGCATTCTACACCAACTACAAAATGAACTGGCACCCCACCTAAGCACCGTGTTCAATCATAGCCTCACCTCAGGCTTTGTGCACACTAAATGGCTCACAGCGACAGTTATCCCACTCCATAAAAGGGGAAGCCACCACGGTCCCCAGGAACTACCACCACATTAGCCTAACAAGCCTGGTCTGCAAGGCCATGGAACATATCAACATGGACCTTATAAACAAAGACATTGGTAATCTCCAAACTCTGGACCCCAACCAGTTTGGGTTTGTAAAAGACAGATCATGTCTCCTAAACCTGATAGACTTCTTTGAAGATCAAAAAACCATAGACGAGAGTAAGGTAGTTCACACAGCCTATCTAGATCTCGCCAAGGTTTTTGACGCCATCCCCCACTCTGGAATTATAGATAAACTCAAAGTACGTATAAATCCCTATGCAACAAGATGGGCTGCCAACTGGCTCACGGACAGAACCCACACTGTGAAAGTAGCAGACTCCAAATCTGACTTCAGACCGGTGATGCAGGCTTCATTCCTGGGTCCTCTCCTGTTTGGTATCTACATCTCTGAAGTACAGGCTAACACAGAAGGTCTTTGGCTAATGAAGTTAGCAGATGACTGCAAACTAGGAGCCATTACTGAAACTACTAACAATGTGGCCATCCTACAAAAAGGTCTCACTGAGACAGATGCCTGGTGTCATAGCCATGGCCTCAAGCTCAATGCCAAAAAGTGCATATCCCCTTTGGTAAAAACTCTGTACCCTACCACAAAGGTGGTAGTCTAACACCGAAAGTGCGATAAGAGACCCTATATATATATATATATATATATATATATATATATATATATATATATATATATACACATACATACATATATACACACGCACACACACATATGTATATATGTGTGTGTACATATATATATATATATATATATATATATATATACACACACACACACACACACACACATATATATATATATATACATATATACCCACACACATATACATATATATACATACATCTATGTATATCACTGCGGTGGTGGTGCTGCAATAGCGTTGTTGCCTCACAGTAAGACACTGTACGGTTCGATTACCAGCTAAAGCATCTTCTGCGTGGAGACATGCATGAATGAGCGTACCTTCGTTGAAGGTGGTGCGTCAGGGCTGGCAACCTGGCACGTGAAAATGTACTGACAATCATTAGCGGACCGGAGTTCCGCTGTGGCGACCCCTAACCAGGAAAAGCCGAAAGACACAACAGTATATACATATATATATATATATATATATATATATATATATATATATATATATATATATATACACACACACACACACACACACACACACACACACACACACACACACACACACACACACACACACACACACACTATATATGAACAAAAGGAGAAAACGAGCACACAACGAATTAGACAGCAAAATAATAAAATCAAGCAGCTTTATTTTCAGATTCATAGCAGCTTATTCACCAAGCGCTTTCGTCATAAAGACTTCCTCAGACTGAATAAAATTACTTTGGAGTAATTCCCTTTTATATGAAACTTATCACTCATTAGTGAAAACAACTGCCTTAAAGGACAGCTCACTTTAAAACATCAAAATGTTCATGACTATTCACAATAAGTCTGATTTACAAAACCCCTATTATACTGTTAAGTTTTTTTTCTTTTCTAGATCTAGTTTAAAATTTTCTCTCTCATTTAATCCGGGTGGGTGACTTGCATTCAAACTTAATCCAGCAGTATTCCTTCCATTTTAACTTTGACATAAAACTTTGTGTTACCAGTACACTTATGAGTCATAAGATGTCTACCCCAGGCGCTATGATCATTTCTATGAATACCATATAGATGTTCTTTTATCAGTTTAAATAATTCTCTTCTTGTCATACCTACATAATATGGAGGTACATTCTGTACACTTAAGACAGATATACAACGTACTTCATCATACAAATTTTCACTTTAAACATATATTGTCATATTAATACTAATTGAAATGTCCCATATATATATATATATATATATATATATATATATATATATATATATATATATATATATATATATATATGTGTGTATATATATATATATATATATATATGTGTATATATATGTATATATATATATATATATATATATATATATATATATATATATATATATATATATATATATATATATATATATATATATATATATATATATATATATATATATATATACACACACATACATACATATACATACACATACATACATATACACACACACACACAAAAACTACAATTTAGACATTTTATCAACTTCTCCCTTTTTTCTTGTAGATATGTTTACCTCATCTTGAAAAACTTTTAGATTTTTACTTTTTTTGTTAACAAAAATCAGCTGTTCACCAATAATTTCCTTTATTCCTGGAGAACTCATCATAATTTTCCAGTTCTCTTTCAACAGACATTTTGTCCACCATCAGTTGAATAAGGTATAATCATTCATCAGCTATATTTGTAAGTGTAACTATGGAAACCTCTGCATCATCCTAATGCTATTTCTTCTTTTTTTGTTTTCTAGCAATGATTCTGGGTACCCTCTAACTGCAAATTTTTAACATAACATATCCCTTTCTTCTACACATTTCTTTCCTCGACATATTTCCTATCACAGTCAGTTAAGTAACTTATTGTCAACTGTCCTGCTACAATATTATATTTAACATAATTCGGATGCATACTATTAAGATCCAAAAATGTATTACTTTGGACACTTTTATACATTTTGGTATAACATTTATAACCTTTTTTATATACCTCAACATTTATGAAATAAATGCTTGAATAACTATAATTCCAAATAAATTAAAAATATTCACATGCAGCATAAATTTCTTGCAAGAAACATAGTAACTCGGTTAAGTCACCCCTCCAAATACAAAAAAGGTCATCAATAAAAAACAACCAAAAAACAAAACATTTTTGTAATAACTATTGGCTTTAATATATACCTTCTCCCATCTGCTCAAAGAAATTAGTATAGTTTGAGGCCATAGCGCCCCCCACAGCTACTCCTTTAGTTTGTTGGTAGAACTTACCATTAAACTCAAAAAATTATAAGGTAATATAATATCTGAAATTTCTAAGACAATACTAATTCCTTCAGTATTAAAACACTTTGATTCTGCCAACTCTAACCCAACATATTCTACCCCTATGTTATTAGGTATGGTGGTGTATAAAGAATCAACATCAATTGTCACCATATCATCTCTTTTTTCCACTCTCCACCTTTTTATATTATTCACAAAGGCAAAAGTATCCCTAATATAAGTGTCTCCTGTTTTAACAACCTGCTGTAATTTCTTAACAATGAATATAGCCACAGCCTCAGTTTTTGACCCTTCACTAGTAACAATTGGTCTAAATGACGATCTTCTAAAATCTTATGTATTTTTGGCAAACTGTAAAATTTTACTAACTACAGGGATCTTTTTAAGAAAACTGGCTTCCTTTTGAGTAATTCTATTTTCGCATAACCATTCCTCTATAGTTGCATCAATAAACTTATATGGATTTTTTAATAAAATCTGATGTTTCTTTATAATGAGAATATATTGCAACAAAACAGACATCTCATTTAAATATGCATTTTTATCATCAAGCATCACTAATGCATTGCCCTCATCAGCTTTCAACACAATAACCTCATCATTACTCAAGTCATTTAATGCAAGTCGTTCATCATATAACAAACTAAAAACCTTTTTAATAGGTTTATTAGGCAAACTTGTAATCTGCATTTCCATCCCACTTTGGAACACCTCCAATTCAGGTCTCAAAGGAGGGTTAAAAGAACTTGGCTTATGGTAAACATTTGACTGAAAAGCATTCAGATTTATCACAGTTGTTAAAAGAACACTTTAAATTCAATCTTCTTACATAATGTGTTAAGACTGTTCCCAGACTGTTTCACAGTGCCCTAGATGCAGGTACTAAGGTCCAACCTTTATTAAAATGGAAAGCTCATACTTTTTTCAATGGTCTAGAAGATAAAATCACAATCTTAAAGTCACACTTAGAAAAAGCACCTTTAAACAAAATTAGTGTTTTTTTCTCTCTCTTCCATTTGTTGTTCTGAAAGGCTTTTTTTTTTTGGATGCTTTTCTTCATTAGCCCTGATATTTGCACCCACATGCGCTTCCCTGTACCTGTGTCCCGATAAACATTTATCCCCTGAAAATGGTTCAAATTATTAGAAGCAGAACTTGCATAAGTACTAAATGCACCCGCTTGCGTAGCAGGCACTAAACTACTTTTAGTTTGCTGTCCGTTAGCGACACTTTCAGGTCTCAGAGATACAGATTTCTCCATTGGAAGTTAACAAACCTTTTCCAATGTGCTCACACCTGCATTCGTTAAAGATCATATGCAGTACCTTTCACATAATCACTACAATCTCTTTCAAACGTTTTCAGCTTTCTTTTTCTGAGAACTTCGTTTTCTTTATTAAGTTCGTCTTGACTAACACAAATCTTCGATTCAAAGTTCTCTTTACTAGAGTCTTTCTAGAGAAAAATACTGCTCTTTAATACCTTCATCAAGTTCATGTATCTTTTATTATAACAGTCCACTAACAGTATCATATACTAGATACCCATTTTCTGGTTTAACTGGACCCATTTATCTACGAGCTCTTTTGGCAAATCACTGTCTATCGGCATTACTTCAATTCTCAAGCCCTTCGGCACTCTCTGAACAGATATGCTGCTTTCAAAAAACAGTACATCCCACTGCAACCTTTTGAGTTCGACAACAGCTCTAACGATAAAAAAAAGTTGTCAAATCACTGAAAGCTCACTTCACTGAAAACTCATTTGACTGAAACTCATTTCGTTGAAAGTCATATATGGCCTTTTCCCCACTGTAGTGCGACCCTGGAGTTAGTATATAAAGTAAGGGGAGGTGTGGGGGTCACAGCCCACCACATATCTTGGTTATATATTCTCTTTTGGAAACAGTTATTTATTACACTTGTAAGTATCAGTGTGTATAGTTTAAAATATTTAAAATATGTGGGGGGCTGTGCCCACTAACAACCCCCTTACTTTATATACTAACTCCAGGGTCAGACTACAGTGGGGAAAAAGGCCATTTATGACTTTCAACAAAATGAGTTTCAAAG